>NC_133512.1:2952500-3170000 GCF_049354715.1 Callithrix jacchus
AGACTGAGTTAAGAGAGGGGATGACTTCCAATTTTTAAGCAATGCCCAGTTTTTCATAACACATTCAGGTAGATTTATTCTGATGTCCTTTAGCTGTGGCTTTGAGACCTCCTACTTTGAAATTTTTTTGTCATTATATCCAGGAGTCAGAGCAAACCTCTGGGCACGTGTTTTCCTCCTAGGTAAATTATGAAACCTCTCTTGATATATGGATTTCTAGAGTAGAGAAACTGAGGCTGAAACTATAAAAAAGGCTAGTGTTTTCTAAAGCCAGAGAAGCAGCTAATTTATATCTTATTAAAACACATACACCCCCCCCGCTCTCTGTCTCTCTCTCTCTCTCTCACACACACACACACACACACACACACACACACACTCTCCATTATGTGACTGCAGAGTTTTCAACCTTAGTCTTACTGACTTTGGCCAGATTATTCTCTGCTGTGGGACTGTCCTGTGCATCGCAGGGTCTTTAGCTGCACCCCTGGACTCTAACTACTAAATGCCAGTAGCATCCCCTGCAAGGTTGTGATGACCAAAAATATATCCAGACATTGTCACATGTCCCCTGGGGAGCAAAATTACCCCTCGTTGGGTGCCACAGGCATTCCAAATAGGGAAGACAGCACAGGTGAACGCAGACATGAGCACCTGCGGTACTAGTAGCAATAACTGACCCTCAACATCTGTGGATTAGGTGCAGAAGGAGAGACTAGAAGCCTCTGGGTTTAACCAAATATGTTTCTATATCTTATTTCTCTGACTCTGCAAAAAATTATGAAGGCGTAACTATATCTTCAATGATTACTATCTTTGGTTTTGTTGCTAGGAAGCTAAACATAAATTTGTAGTTAAAAGCACACAGGTTTTGGCCGGGTGCGGTGGCTCACGCCTGTAATCCCAGCACTTTGGGAGGCCGAGGTGGGCTGATGGAGTCGGGAGTTTGAGACCAGCCTGGCCAACATGGTAAAACCCTGTCTCCACAGAAAAAAAAAATTAGCCAGGCATGGTGGCATGTGTCTGTAGTTCCAGCTACTGGAGACGATGAGGCAGGAGAATTACTTGAACCCAGGAGGCAGAGGTTGCAGTGAGCCAAGAGCATGCCACTGCACCCCAGCCTGGGCAACAGATCAAGACTCTGTCTCAGGAAAAAAACAAAAAAAAAGGCATGCAGGTTGTGAGTAATAGGCTTACCTCTGACTTCATCATACACGTCTATTCTCACGTGTTTTCAACTATTCAGTCTGTACGTCTGCAAGCTACTTCCAGCCCTTTTCCGAAAGGAGCAAGAATCAATCCATACACACATCCATGCATACATAAATTAAATGGATTGATGACAGAGCTTCAGATACTCTCCAGTTTGTTTTGGTTGCCTGTGGTAGTTAAATGAGTGCTGCATTATTCTCAGCAGTACTGGCTTCGCACCGTCTGTTTCTAAAATCCCGCAGAATTTCTCCCTTGCTGCCTGGATGAGTCTTCATCTTGGTCGTGTCTGGGGGCTGTCTCAGATCTCTGAAAGAGTAAGGAAAAGGAAACTCAAAGTACATGTATAGAACGTTCTTATGGATCTCTCCTTACAGCGGTCAGCAGTGATGAGGATTTACAGTTCTGGAGACAGGCAACAACAGATGAAGCACAACGCTGCTGACCTCCCCACAGTAGGAACTTTTTATTGTAGAATTGGCCTGAAGGAGCAATAATTCTCTCAAAATAAGGGAGCAAAAGTCCTCTTAAAATCATATCTGAAGGAAGTACGAAAAGCAATGCTGTCTTTTAATAATGTGAAACTGTCTCTCTTTCTCCCTTTCCAACTGAAAATAATTAGATTTGATTTTGATGATTTATTTAAAATAAAATATTTGAAGTGGGCTACACAAACTTTATATGGTTTTCTTGCAAATGCTCTTTTCTTGCCTAAGTGTGAGGCTCTAGCCTAAAACCAGTCTGGCGTTGCCTCGGCTGGGCTCACATGAGCATGGAGTGGGTGCCAGGGAAGCCACTTGCCCGTTGGGTGTGCAGCATTTGGTTTATGTGAAGTGTTGGTTTACAGTGTGCTGGCAAATAGTAGGTGAAATCTTGACCTAACCACCCAACAGAGACCTGAATCAGATCAATTGTTTTCTGGCAGGGTATCTGTTTTCTGACATGGAAATAATACATAGTGTCAAAGTTGTCACTAATAAGAAAGGTGGGTGTGAGGTGTGTGTAGAGAGAGGGAGAGAGGGATGGAGGGAGGGGCAGAGAGAGAGACTGAGATGGACAGATTGAGTATATGAGAAAATATGATCTCTCAGCCATCTACAAAAGCAGAGACAACTAAAGGCAGCCCGGACGTACATGCCCAGCCCCTGGTGTCGTAGGTTGATTAAGCTGTACCTGTAGCTACATCAGACTTAACCATCAGAATCCCAGCCTGAAACACAAGTTCATGATTACGTAACACTGAGGCCGATTGCATATGCTGAGCACAGATGTGCATTTAATCGAAATAACCTCAACTACGTGTCCCACAAGTAACAGGAAATATCAGATGTCAGCTGCTCAGGGTGGGAGGAGACTCACAGTTGCCAGGTGACTTTTTCACCCCCCGTAGGGTTAGTTTCCAGCTGTGTGCAGGCTGCATTGATGCGTCTGCTCTGTAGCGGCCCCGCCTGCTGCCTGCACCCACCATAGCCACTAGTTTTGACACATCTGTAAGCCCCCTGGGATGCGCACAGGTATCTCCAATTAAACAAAGTGGCTGTAGGAGGAGAGGATATAACAATTTTATTTATTACCCTGGGGAAAATAAAAAACCCATAATGAAGCAGTAACCTAGGGGCCCGTTTTATGAGAAATCTCCACTGACAGAGATTCTGCAAAGTAGTGATTCTGTGTTTGAACAAGGTTTCTGGCCTCCAGGGCTGTAAGCAACTCCAGGTCCCTTAATACCAAGAGTCTGTCTTTAACTCAGGAAAGCAAGGAAATTCAAAACCAGAGCTCAAGATGCTCGTAGAATAAGAATTTGTGGTGCTGACTTTAGCCCTGCCAAGGAGGTGTTAAGCTAAGTGGCCACTGTAGTTTCTGCTCCAGCATCTGGAGTCAGGCTTGATGCTGCTCCTCAGGCCCAAACAGCAGGCAGGAGTGGCAGATAAACCCGCTGTCCCACACATGGTGGCTGGGAGAGCCCGCACTTGTATAAGCGGCGCTAGAAGGAGCGTGAGGAAATCAGTTTGTTTCCTGATTTATATGCTGTTCTGCTCTAAGGGATACTGTTACTTTAATTTTTCTTTCTGTAAATGAGTACAGAGTTGAAGGAGACTGGAGTTATTAGGAATCACCTTTCCTCCACCACCTGTTATCAGTTCCCGCAGGGTGTTAATACTCGGTAAGTCCTTGATAAGTATTTGATGAAGTAACAGTCACCCCCGTCATCATCCTGCGGTAACAATAACCGCAATAGTAACAGTAGAATCACCACCAGCAGCCGCAGCTAACAATTATCCGGCGTCTGCTGTCTCTGAACACTATCTTGGGTGATCTCCTTTGATGATCACAGCCATCTCATGCTCAGATAGTGCTGTTAGCTCCGTCTTACAGTTGAGGGAACTGAGGCTTAGAGGTTAAGAAGGATGCTCAAAGTAGTTGTGGAGCCCGAACTCCAAGCAGGCAGCTGGCCTGAGAGCTTGGCCTGGAACAAGCTTCCCTTAGCTTCCTTGTCATTTTGTATAGTTTGGTAACAGTTGACGTTCAGAAGGGAAGAGAAGGTCTGGAGGGCTTTACCACCTGTAAGAATTGGAGACTGGAGAAGGACCTTAAGAGAATTTCCAATGACCAGCATTGTCCCTCCAACCACACCTTGGGGGAAGTGGAGACTCAAGCCCCTAGGCTTTCTTCTCCTGTGGCACCTCCATCTTTCTGCTCCAGCCCAGAGAAGTGGTGGTTGATATGCTCAGAGGTCACTGGCAAATCAAACTGGCTTGGTTTTCCATTTTTTTTTTGGTTTGTTTTCCATGTCTACTCATTTTTCCAATTTTTTTTTTTTTTCTCTTGGTAACTCAAGTTACTGGGATCAAGTGAAGACCTTCCCAAAGTTTCTTTTTAAGGACATATAGTTTTAAACGTGAAATAACTTTGCATATAATTTCCACCAGGAATGAGTAAGAGCAGAGTTTGTCTGCCTCTGGAGCTCATCACCATTTTAGCCTCAGAAAATTTGTAAGTTAAGGGATCTTGATATGAGATCAGACCTCTCACTTCACAGGTGAGGAAGCTGAGACTCACAGCAGTGCTGATTGAAAGAGCTGGGATGAGGACTTGCGATTTAAAAAAATTTCCTAATCCAATATTCATTCTGCAGGTCTCCCTGGATTTTTGGTTAGAAAAGTTATTTTTAATATAGATGTAGCATTATGACATAATTCAATTAAAAGCTAGTTTCTTGCTTAATTTTGAAAGAATGCATTTTATATATAAAAAGATATGCGAATTCATTATTAGACATCTGGTACAGTTTAGCCACAGCTGCCATATTGAATCTCAGGAAAGTCGCAGGTATCCAGGTTTGACTGAAGGTATGTGTGACAGAAACTCCTTGGTAATGACACACCTAAAATACAGCTAAATGACAAAACAAATGAACAACAGAAACTCCAAACTGTGAAACTCAAAAAAATACACTTGATGGACAGTACTGTATAATGAATTATACGTTACTGTATGCAGAGCTGAGGCACATTTATTCCTCTCTGGGGGTCACAGTATTTGCTACGTCTGCTGCCTCTGTAATTGCACCTCTAACTAACAGCGACTTATTGAACATCAGTCCGTATTGGTCGAGTATTGTGATAAATGCTCCCTATACCTTGTGCCATTTAATCCTTACCACATTCCTATGAGTTAGAAGCCCTCGTTAGCCTGAGGGTGAGAGAAATGGAATAGTTTGAAGTCAGCTAATACACTGGCTGACGAGACTCGAAAGCCCAAACTTTTATGCACTATTCTCGGTTCTCTATTGATTACATTTCTATTCATTTTGGAGGTTCACTTCCAAATAGATATGAAGTTTGCCAATTTCTGTCTTTTACATGACTAGCAGTGTCTACCTACCAGTGGTTGTATTTGCTCACCTTTTAAAAATTACCTACATTTATGAGGTCACTTTAACTTCCTCAGGCTCTTGGGTTAATAAACTTCAATTGTAACCTCTGCTGGGAGTATGGAGAGATGACTCATTAGCTGTGCTATGTATGGCCCTTTGATGTGAAGTTCATATTCACGAATGCTGTCCTTCTTCCTCCTTATCACAGCTCCCTTCCGCGTTAGTACCCTTTGCCCTCACTCACTGCTCCACCCCTCTTCTCTGACTTCCCGTCTCCGTCTTTAGTGCAAGTGCTTTCCTTTTTGCTTTTTCGTCTTGTAAACCCACTATGGTGCCCCTTCTACAGTTACTTTCTCATTCTGGATTCAGATTTGTTTAAACTTTGAGGTCCTAACATACCACTTCTTAACAAGATGCTAATATGGTAGATCTCAGCTTCTTGGAGAGCACATTCTTCTCTTAAAGTATTGCATTTGATATTTGTTAATAGTTTCTACCTTTGATTCCTCCAATTATTTGAGCTGGGACTTGGATGGAGGGGCTAATGGCTGTTTCCCATCCTAACTGTTGACTGAATTCTGGCGCCCCGATATCCCAGCTGCACAAGTTTTGAGCCTTGATGTTATTTCTCATACTTTTGGCATTTCTCCCCCATGTTGCTAATCAATCATCAGGTCTGCATGATTGTCTCTTTCTGATGTTTTTCAAATAAATGATTTCCTTGCCATTCCCCGGCAGCTGGACCCTCATCCTGTTGCCTGCACGTGACCTCTTTCTTCTCCTTCACCCCTTATTGCACACCCTTGTCAGAACCCAAACGGCTTTCTGGGAAACCCACGCCAGCTTCCTTCACTGGTCTCTCGCGGTTTCCCAGAGTTTGGTTTATAAAACACTAGTGCTGAGGGATAGTAATGAGAAATATTTCCAAAACAAGGTTCTGTGATTAAATACACTCAGGAAATGCTGGGTCAAGTAAACCTGAATGTGTTTCCTTACTGTGGAATTCTCAGAGCCCTTAACATGCTGGTGTGCGTGGTGAAGGAGGCTGATGGACTTTCAGAGAGCACCTCCAAAACTAATTTGAGCGGCAGAGCTTTTTTGAATTTTATTTTAATTTCTACTTATTTTGGCAGAGCAACAGGCAGGATTAATGTTTCATAGGAAACATATCAAGAAATGTCGGTTCTTTGGAACACATTAAACTTCTCAGGCTGGCAATAAATCTCAGGCCAATTTATTTAGACAACCTGGGTGTCTTGCATCTCCTGAAGCAGCTGCACCCTCTGGTCCAATTGGCCTCCTGCACTTTGTGTTTAAGCTGCCATTTTATCTATGTCCTTGACTTCATTAACATTCTTACAAATATGTGTCTACACATTTGGCCTAGAAGGCTTCATTCTAGCCCTAAATCTGTGCTTTATGTGTTTTATAGACTACCTCAATTTACACTGTCTTTTCAATAAATCTATACTTTCTAAGTTTGTTACAGTCTCATTCAACCCTATTTCAGCCAGCAGTAGATCAGCATTTGCTAGATTTGCATAACATTTATAATAAGGAAATGAGTAATGGCTACTCTGAGCATCTCTTCCGTTCTTGGCACCTTTGCAATGCTATCTCTATCTCTGAAATCACCCTGCAAGTTAATAGCTCTTAGACTCATGTTATAGGTGAGCAAATTGAAGTTATGTAGGTAGTGTGTGCATGATTTTATAAGCCCTAAGTGGCAAAGTTAGGATTCAAACACGAGACTCTTTAAGGCAGTTACATGCTCAATGTCTGCAAAGTTCTGAGGGGGCTGGAAGCCGGGTTAACATGGAGATGTGAAACCCAGCTCTTTAGCTCAGATATGGAGCTATCTCAATTGATAAATAAAACCTTTTGTTTTAAATAGAGAAGTTTTAAGGTCAGATCATGGCTAGTGAGAGTGGCAAACATGAATCTTCTATATGAACTATGTATTCACATGACATTCTGGAAGGTGCTCTGGAGGACATGAATAAAAAGCTGATACAGACCCTGAGCTCAGAAACATTTAATGTGGTTGGGGAAATGAAATAGAAACACATTATATAAGAGAGTCATACACTGTCATTTATAATTAACTTCCAGATGGGTGTTCTTAATCTGAACCTCCCAGACTCCTAGGACAGTACTGATCAGTCTTTTGACAGGGTAACTATGAACCTCTACGTTTGAGAGGATACAAGTGTCTACACATTTCTTCAGATACTCAAAGAGCTCTGTGACCTCAGCTAGTTAACGAGTTTGCAAGATGCTGTGGGGAAAGCAATGGTGTTGAAGCCACAGTGGCTTGGGTTGGATTCCAGTGTTACAACCACTGGCCAAGTCCCCATGGGCAGCAGGGCAACTTCTTCAAACTCATTGCTAAAAAATTAGGGTATGAATATACAACGTGCACAGACATAGTGAGGATGGAAGGGGATGGTAAGGATGAAAGGGAATACTGAAAATACAGAAAGCATCTGGCGTGGTACTCGGCATACATAGGTATTTTATACTAGCCATGTTGGCTGTTGCTAAGTGTACTAGTTACCCATGGCCGCAGATGACAAATTGCCACTCACTTACTGGCTTAATACGGCGTGAATGTACTGTCTTACTTCCGGAGGTCAGAAGTCTGAAAGGGGTCAGTTGGCTAAAATCAAGGTGTGAGCAGGGCTGGGTCCTTCTGGATGCCTTAGGGGAGAGAATTCTTCTTTTTCCCTTTTCCAGCTTCTGAAAGTTGCCCGCATTCCTTGGCTCCTGACCACTTCCTCCTGCTTCAAACTTGTAAACAGTAGGTTGAGTCCGTTTCACACTATAAGGCCCACGCACCTGCCTTCCTCTTTCTCTAAGGGCCCTTGTGAATACATTTACCCCTTTCAGAAGCTCCCTTCCTGGGTAAGCTGATTAGCAACTTTAATTCCGTGTGCAAATTTAATTCCCTCTTGCCATGTAAATAACAGTTACAGATTCTGGGCATTAGGAGGTGGACATGTATGAGGGCAATTATTCTGGCTCTCACTCTTGGTCACATTAGGCATTAGAGGTAAGTATTTTTCCCAGGTAGTTCTGATTCTCATTTAGCTTTTTGATTTTGACAGTAATTTTTGGTGGGGTAGGTTATCTCTATTCAAATGGAGAGATAGATTTAAATTTCTCAGCTAGCTTTCTTGGCATCAGACATAGTTCCCCCATAATGTTCCTGACTTTACACAATTTTTTCCTAACAGTCTCTTTGTTCTGAGAACATTCATTAATTATTCAGTTAATTGAATAGGCACAATTCTTTTGGTTACCTGCTGTATGTGTCATTCCACTTAATTATTTTAGTAAGTTCGGTGTGAGCGATTTTTTTTCGCCAAAATGTGTTCCCAAGTTAATTAACTCATTCATTCAGCAAATATTTATTGACACATGATACGTGTTATACCATAATATTTTTGGAGTAATTAAAAAATGAATCCGTGTATTACATATATACCGTTATGTGTTGCTTAATGGTAGGACTATGTTCCGAGAAGTGCATCATTAGGTGATTTTGCCATTGAATATCGCAGAGTGCACTTACGCATACCTAGGCTGAATAGCACACACTGCTGCTCCTAGGCTACAAACCTGTACAGCACAAACACTGTAAGCATTGATAACACAGTGGCAAGTGTTTTTGTATCTAAATACATCCAAACATAGAAAAGCCACAGTAAAAGTACAGTCTTATAATATTACGGGGCCACTGTCACTCATGTGCTTTGTCGTTGATGGAAACGTCATTATGAGGCACGTGACTAACCTTCGACCCTCCTGTATACACGGCAGTGTGCCAGGCACTGAGGGGTACACATAAAACTTACACATAAGAAGTTTAAGGTCTGGCTTAGGAGTTAAGAACACGTTAAAACTATAAGCTAAGGAAGAAAATGATTTATCATAAGCAGGCTATGAGTTTGGTACGCCATATTTTTGACCTCTAAAAGAAAAAACATAGTGTGACTACAAGATAGAGTATTTGAGATTAAGACTGTCCCAGAATATCTGGGCTATGTGGTCAATCTTGCTTTCGGAATTTAGAGGAAATAGACGACTTTGGCTGAGGCACCAGGGGCGTTGCTGTGGGAAGCTGGCATTGGGCCGGGAGCTGAAGGATTTGTGTGCTGTGAATTGTGGGGAAGTACTGGGCAGGCACTGGCCACTGCAGGGCCCAGGTGAGGGGGCAGCACTGGGCTCCATGGCAGAGGCCTGGACGGTAGCCCTGGCTGTGGGTTTGGATGTGTTTTCGATGAGATCTTGTAGTTAGGGACTGCTTCCTTTGTTTGCCCTTTTGTTTCAAGTTGGTGAGCTCGTGGAATTATGGAAACTATCTGAAAGCAAATTCGTAACAGTTAACAATGTACCTACACAATATTTCTTCAAGTGAGTTTTTTAATATACAGATGGGTTACTATTTCTGGTGGATTATAGGTTGGTGGAAAGTGACCTACTCCTCTCTTTTCCACCCCCATTCCCATATGTGTTAGATTGTTTCACATTTAAGAGGCCAAGGATGTTAGATTTTATAGGCACCCAGGTGCCTTGAGGTGGATCATGTGTTGACCCTTACGTCTCTTGTGGGCCAACAGCTGTCAGCAACATTCTGTGCAGGGCAGGGGGCTCCTGAATGCAGACGTTTGGGTCCTTCTGGGTCACACCGCAACCTCTTTTTGGCAGAGGCCTCTATCACTGTTCAGACAGAGCCTTGATTCTTCACCCAAGCTTGGCATCATCACGACATTTACCTTTCTGGGATTCCCTGTATCCCGTGCATGACACAGGGACCCCAGAGTCCCATGGGGCCTGTTTCCCTGCAGTTTGGGATGAAAAAGTTTAAAGCCATGTGTTTTGTTTTTATTTTATTGTTTTATTCATTAGTCTTCCTTAAGGTTAGAGCATTGTTTTTGGACATGCAGTGATCCGTGTAGTAGCAGAGTGTCATGAGTTGGAGAGACTGCTCTCTCTGCAGTAATGGACTGAGGATAGATAGTAGTATAGTGTCATGAGTTGGAGAGACTGCTCTCTCTGCAGTAATGGACTGAGGATAGATAGTAGCAGAGTGTCATGAGTTGGAGAGACTGCTCTCTCTGCAGTAATGGACTGAGGATAGAAGTTCCATTCTGTGCTTTCAAAGTGAAAAACATTTTAAAGACTGGAGGATCTTATGACATACAAAGTAAAAAATAGAAAATCAAATTTCATGTACAGGATTGTCTTAACTATGTTCAAATAAATACATGCACAAAATTATGAACAGTGGCTGTTTCTTGGTGGCAGAAGCATGAATGATGCTTTCCCCCCTTCCTTATGTTTTTACGTGTTTGTTTTGTTGTGTTCGGGGGGAGTAGGGTTAGAGTTTGCTCAGTTTCTTATTTTTTTATAACGTGATTGTATAATTTGCCCTTAATTTGCTTTGACAGATGTTTTGCAAATAGTCACTGCTCTCAGAAGAAAGGCATTTCATTAGAATAAATATGTCCACGGCATAAATAAATGTACCTGATGTGGTTAGGAGAACAGGACTGTGCTATGATTTCAGAGGCAGTGTGACTCTCTTATTTCTTATAGCAATCTTACTAAGGTATGGGACGTCAAAGTGATACATCTTCATCCAGTATTTTAAAACTTTTTTTTTTTTTTTTTTTTGAGACAGAGTTTCACTCTTGTTACCCAGGCTGCAGTGCAATGGCGCGATCTCGGCTCACCGCAACCTCTGCCTCCTGGGTTCAGGCAATTCTCCTGCCTCAGCCTCCTGAGTAGCTGGGATTACAGGCACGTGCCACCATGCCCAGCTAATTTTTTTTTTGTGTTTTTAGTAGAGACGGGGTTTCACCATGTTGACCAGGATGTTCTCGATCTCTTGACCTCGTGATCCACCCACCTCGGCCTCCCAAAGTGCTTTTTAAAACTTTTAAAGCAACTATTCTATTCCAAAAGTACACAGTCTTTGTAAACAATGAAATGTAAGTGCAAATAATAACGCAAATACGCATAAACAAGAAAGAAGAATTGTCACACGTACTTCTGTTACCTTAGGGAAAAAACACACACTCATAATGGATTTTGTACACTTCTGATCTTTTTTCCCCCTTTACCTGTGCATTTGTATTCATGTGTTGAAAATAACTCAACACAAAAATGAGATCTAATGATTTGACCTACAAGACTATGAAAAAATGTGCCATCAGTGATAAGCTGGCACCTTTCTCTCCATCCTCTGACTTACGCACATTCAAGCAACGTTAGTTTCAGGATGGTCTGTTTCTGTAGCCTCCCTCCCCGCTCCTATCACACCAAGCTTTCCAAAAGAGTGTGACTGGACATCTGGACGTGTTGGACTGAAGTTTATTTCTCTGGGTCCATTGGAAAGCAATTATATGAGGATGCTATGTTCATTTTTGTCCCCTAAGTGTTCCGTTCTTGAGCCTTTGCCTTTTGCAGCCAGGCAGATTCTTGTAACACTGAGAATTCTCACTTGCAGACATTCTCTAGTGCACGTGTTCACTGCGCCTGCAGGCTCTGGCATAGGGACCTTGAGGTGCCAGGGAAAAGGGCCAAGGTTTCAAAATTATTTTAGCTCATGATACAAATGTCCCCAAATGCAACACATAATTCTCAGGCATCTTTCAGTCATGCTATTTTGTTGGCCTCTTCGATATTGCTGTCACATAGAAAAATCACCCTGATTTCCAAACCCTTCCCTTCCATAAGTTAGGGCCTCTTGAAAAATATCTTTCCTGACAGCCCGTTCACACATGATTTCCCTTGCCCAGAGTCTCCCTGGATGTTCTTCGTTGCTTCCTGCCCAGCTATGAGCAGTCTCAGGCTTCCCCAGGGTCATCTGAGGCAGTAGATCTTCTGTTGCTTCCATGAGGACTTGCTTTGTCATGTAATTGGCCTTATCTACAACTACCCACAGTTTGACTCCTAAAAACAAAACAAAAAATAACAAGTCAAAACCAGAAAAACATAAGAAAGAAAATAGTGTCATTTTTGGTTCTTCCACCAAGGAATAACCACTGTTATCAGTTTCGGGGTGTGTACGTTTTGGTGGGGGGAGGTGTGCATACTTATTTAAACATGGTTAAGGTTATCTTGTACATAGAGTTTCGTTTTTGGTTTTTCACTTAACATGTCATAAGCATTTCCTCAGTCACAAAGATTATTTACAAACTTTTTCAGTGACTAGATCATTCATAGTCCATCTTATGGATTCTACTACAAAGTGCTTAGCTGTTTGTTTAGTACTGGGAGACAATCTAATACCAATTTTCTGATGATGTGTCCATGGTCAGCAGGCATGTGGGAGTGTTAGGGTATGTGATGAGTTTTCCACAAATGTTAGCTATTAGTGCTTTGATTGATGATAATGTTAATGTAATTGTTGTCCCTGGTACAAGGAAAAAGAAGATTCCACAGGAAAGTGTGGGCATCAGGCATGGCATTCCCTGTGCCTGCCCCCCACTGAGAATGGACTTCCTCAGGGGTATAATTTCAAAATTTTAGGAAGTGCCTTGGCCTTCCAAGCTGAGGTCCATCTGTGGCATGCTCAAAAGCTCAAAAACATTGGTTGGTCTGGGCACTCTTGCTAAAAAGGTGGAGTTAGGGACCTGGAAAAGTCCTTCTCTTGGATTGGCTGCATCTGGCCGTCAGGTTGCTATGTATTCCTCTTGTGGCACATGTTGGTATTACCTCTGAACTGTCAATTCTCCAGATGCCACTTGGAGTCCCAAATAACTGCCTTGTTCTCTGTCAACCAAAAGGCGACATTTTCATGGCCAGGGAGAGAAAATGTGGGGGAAATGTGGGATAGGATGATTTTGGAAGTAATCACATGGAGAAAGGACTTGTAAGTGCAATATGAAAGGGTTAGATACATGGGAACTAGTTGAGAAGATAATCAGGAAGATGGGGAGAGGGTAAAATGTGAAGCAATACGTGGTGTAAAGCTGGGGTCAGAAGGAAAAGCAACCAAGAAAAGAAGAAGAGGGCTGGGCACGATGGCTCATGCCTGTAATCCCATTACTTTGGGAGGCCGAGGCGGGTGGATCACAAGGTCAAGAGATCGAGACCATCCTGGTCAACATGGTGAAACCCCATCTCTACTAAAAATACAAAAAATTAGCTGGGCCCGGTGGCACGTGCCTATAGTCCCAGCTACTTGGGAGGCTGAGGCAGGAGAATTGCCTGAACCCAGGAGGCGGAGGTTGCAGTGAGCCGAGATCGCGCCATTGCATTCCAGCCTGGGTAATAAGAGCGAAACTCAGTCTCAAAAAAAAAAAAAAGAAGAAGAAGAAAGGAACACAAAGGGAGGCTAAATTCAAATATTACCACTGAGCTTTCAAATTGTGTCTCTCCCACCTACTTCTTTCACCCTCCACCCCGAGGAGTGCGTTTTATATATTCTTTAAAGTATTTGTTCACTGAAATTCTCATAAATGCCAAAACCTTTTCTTTTATAGTCTGTATTAAATATTGACAAGGAAAACTAATTTAGAACAAGAAATTAATTTATTAAATTCCAAATGTATGTGCTTTGTATGGAGTCATATGAAATTGACATATAAAATAACATAATATATCATAACATACAGCAACATTACTCTCCAGACACTTTAGAAATTAAAAGCAAATGTTTGCATTGGATCCGTTGATCCTGTCAGATCAGTTGGCACATCCTTCTGTCTTGACTCAATCCTTCCCTTAGATATTCTGAGCAATTACTTATATGACATTTTCTTATTCTTGACCTGGTACTTTTTATTCTGCCTATTATTCTTGACCTGGCGATTATTCTAGTGTTGACTGGAAATTGTGCTTGTTATTACAGATTTTTTAAGAGAATTATTTGGGCTAATATCTCTAAGTGGATTCCTCATTTCCTGGTTGTTTCATGCCTTTTTGAAAACAGATAAGATACACTGACATGCAGAACACACCAACTCCAAGTTCTTTTAAAAAAGAAACAATATTTACTTTTCTGCAAAAATCTTTGGGCAGCCCCGAAGTGTCAGACTTGACTTTGATCTCATAAGCATTTGAATTAATTATATTTCAGAATGGTGACTCTATTGGAATTTTTTAACTGTATTAAATTACATTCTGTAGCTTATTTTTTTAATCCCATTTTGATCTTTGTTCTTAGATAAAAATATAGAAATTTCTAGAAAACATGTAAAGACTATCTGTGAATATTACCAGTCCTCTGTTTCCTGACACTATGAAACATGTATCTGTTTGGCAATTCTATTGACCTGTCCGAGGTAAACACATGGGTATTGAATATCACGGTTTTCCTTAAGAGCACGGGAAACATTTAGCACACAGCGTGTCTAATTATTTTGAATCAGTTAAATGGAAATCATGCCAGTGTCTCGGGGTACTGTCATTTATGTTGCTGCCCTTGTTTATTTATATACTGACTTTGCCCTTGTGTGTGTGGGTGGTGAAGTAAGCCCAGTGCTCAGTTATCTCAGTTCAGCTTCTTCATTCCTTACGTTAAGACCATGGGAGCAGACCCAGGCTACAAAATGGGTATGCTTTGAAACTTCAAAGGTTTTTAAATAACTTTCAAGTATGAAAGCACAGGAGCATTCTATGAGTATTCTGTGAGGTTTGGCACAAACCTTTAAAAACGACCCCCTTTTTAAATTGATTTCCCTTAGTGCGCCTCTGCTAAGGCCCTCCCTTACCCCGCAGGTGCCCCTGATTTCTCTGTGAATCCTTGCCTCGGATTGTGACCCGGCTTTTGTCTCTCACTCCTCCGCAGAGCCCGGCGTTTGCACGGTGTTTGGAGATCCCCACTACAACACTTTTGACGGTCGGACATTTAACTTTCAGGGGACCTGTCAGTACGTTTTGACAAAAGACTGCTCCTCCCCCGCCTCGCCCTTCCAGGTGCTGGTGAAGAACGACGCCCGCCGGACGCGCTCCTTCTCGTGGACCAAGTCGGTGGAGCTGGTGCTGGGCGAGAGCAGGGTCAGCCTGCAGCAGCACCTCACCGTGCGCTGGAACGGCTCGCGCATCGCGCTCCCCTGCCGCACGCCGCACTTCCACATCGACCTGGACGGCTACCTCTTGAAAGTGACCACCAAAGCAGGTGGGGCGTCTGCGGCCTCCCTCTTGCTCTACCCTCCGCCTCACTTACCATCTCAGCAGCGCTGCGCGGTTAGAGTGCTCAGGGGATGCGGTTCTTCCTCCGAGGGAATGCCCAAGGCAGAGCCAGGTTCCACCTGTGGGACTTGCCTCATCACCCCACCCCACCCCCACTCACAGGGAAGGCACATCCTGGAGACGCCACACACAGCGGGAGACATTTGCACCATATGGAGTCTTGCGGTTGGATGCCAGTCCCATCAGCCTTGCAATCTTCCCACCTTCGGGACCTTTCCATCCTCTGCCTAAAAATAGCGGTTGTACTCTCCACATAACCCCTCTCTCAAGTTTTGTTGCTCTTTTAGGCCATCGATGCCCAGCTCGGAATTGTCAGTGCCCCCAGCTCAGCCAGCTATGTGCAGTTTCACATCCGTGAGAAATAATGTTACTGCCTTAGCATCTGCCCAAGCCTTTGTAGCGGAACCCTCAAAAGCAGACAGCTTGGTATCAGTCATGTTCAAAAGAAACTAAATGTCCACAGCAGAAGGGCTTGTTCTTGCAGACTCTGGTATGCAGGAGTAGCCATGTCCCACGTGGCTGTTCGGTGTCACCAAGGCCCCCTCTCTCTCAGCAGCCCATGGTGCTGTAGACTCACTGGTCTCTGCCTTTCCACTCCAAGAGCTGGTATATTTCCCCTTGGGCCAAACTATTTTTGATTGCCAGTGGTCCATGAGGCTCAAATTCTTGTCTGTTTTTTGTTACCTAAGAAAGGCATTTTAGAAGCAGAACTCAGTTCTTCGATATCAGCCCCAGAGCATAATTTCAGCTCATTTTCACATTTTGTTATTTCACATATGGTTCCTTCTGTGGTACCTTTGGTTAATATATATCTTTTGTCAGTTGGATGTTGCGCTGCCTTTCCTCTGGCATACTCTATTTTTTTTTTAAGCATGATACTTTTAAGGAAATCAGTTATCGCCTGCTGTTTGCATTGATAAGAATTCAACAAATGTGAAAGTGTCAATTGAGTTCCCCTTTCTTTAGACAATGAAACATCTGATAAAGCAGGCACTTTTCAGGGATTATAGAGACGGTTTTTACCATACCTTCAGAACCCTGGTAGTTGCTTCAATTCAAGCCAAAATGTATTTGGATCAGTTGATTTGAGCTTATGAAATGCCAGCTTAGCTAAACAAAGACAGGAAACCAAGAAGCAGCACAGGGAGCTTTTGGTTAGAGTATAATATGTTTTCAGTGACAGAATGTTAAGTATTAACGTACTGGAACATTTTATCGAGGGGGAAAGATTTCTATTCTTTATTTCACAGTTGTGAGAGGCCTACTCATTCAAGTTTAGAGGAATTTGTCCTGCTTAGAAAATTCACACACCTGCTATTATATTTAAAAGACATGGCACTCTGTAAATGTAGGCCCCATGTCATTCCTTTCAAGGAGGCAATGTTTTTTGGCTCCCTGTAAAGTGTGCCTAAGATGACCCATTATTACACAGCACTAATTAAAGCACCTTCAGTATTTTCAAGCTAGCTGAACACAATAGATTCTACTGAAGTGGAAATGACTAGTCAACCACAGCCTGGTTCTCCAAGAAATCTTGAGGTAAATCTCATAGTAACATGGAGAAAGGGGAGGATTATGAACAGCCTAAAAGGTTCAGTATTGTTTCATTCACAGCTGACACACCCTCATGGAATAAATGTACTCTTTACAAAGATTCCAGGTTATAAATGTGAGCAAAAGAATGAGGCAGCAAGAGAATAATAATAGATCATAAATGCCATGATGAGATTAGTGACTTTAACTGTTGTATGCCTTGAATTCAGTTGTATATGTAAACTTTTTTTTTTCCATCTCTCTTTCCACAATGCAAGTCATTTTCATGGCACTCAATACCCAGCTGAACAATTTCCTGTAGCACACAAATCCTGCGAGCCCTCTGCCTCCTAGAGAAGAACTCTGTTCCTCTTGGCATTGAACTTGCTTTTCACTTACTCTCTGAATGAAACAACTCTATTTCCAGACAATAGTGTTTTCCACCCTGGTTTATCCATCTCAGTTCGAGCTACCCTTTAGGGATATTTTCTTTTTTACCACCTATGGATTATCTGTTTAAAATATTACAGCATTTCCTTTGAGTGTTCTTCTGTAGATTTAAAAAAAAATTATAAGTTCATGTGATCAAAGGGTACTTTCTTCAAAATAGCAACTTAAATCAAGCCTGCAGCTGGGAGATGGGAGTTGGGGAGGAATGGCTCTTCCACTCTGCGGTTTATGTGCTTTGCACTTACGGTGGAATCATTTGGCAGGGTAGCACAGGTGGCTGTGAGCTAGCTGAACACAATAGATTCAGCTGGAATTAGGCTGTAGTTACTTAGCTGATATAACAAGGGTGTAGGACAAGGCTTAGTAGCTCGAGAGAGCATTGCCCGCTTTCAACACTCACCTCCACCCCAACTTTGGACACTTAGCAAATAATTCAAAAATCTTTCCTTTCTGCCATCTGTTCACTTCATCTGAAAGAATTAAATCACATGTACCTTAAAGCATCGGCCATGGAGAACATGGCTTTTTCCTTTATTTTTGGTAGAGCTTTACACTTGGCGAACCCAGAGAATACAGCCTACCTTGCCCTTTCTTTGGTGTAGAATTTGAGCAGAAAAACTAATCAATTTGTAAACCTCACTATGGTATAACTAGGAATTTTGCACCTCCTCTCTTGTTTTCCCACCTCCTCTCTCCTTTCAGTGGAAACAGCAAAAGTAACAATAACAAGCAGAAAATAAACAATACAAAACAACAATATCCACAATATTCAACAACAACCGCAAAAAAAAAAAAAACCAAAAAACAAAACCCAACTAGTGGTCTGGAGCCAGATCACACGTTTGAAGGGGGAAGAACAGGTTGGGAAAGCATTCATTGGTAGGAAGGGAAAATCGGATGGCCCTTCCTGCAGTGGAAGGAATGTGGCTGCCGCTCGCATGCCCACATGCGACATATGCTTCAGCTCTAGCCTTCTTATTCTGCCAGTTATTTCGACCCAATTTCCCATGCAGAGAACGGAGAAACTCATCCCAGCTGCAGGAAGGACTGTGCCCAGCCTCTCAAACCCTTCCGGGATGTTTAAATCACATATGATGCCTATTTAAAATATTCTTTGGAAGAACAATTCCCTCAATTATAACTTATTAGGGGATTTTTTTTTCTATTTCACTACTGTAATCTACTTTGTATGGATTCCGCTCATGTAGAGTGTGAAAATATCCATGCAAACTCATATGTAAATGATACAGCAAGGCAAAGGCATCCGTAGTAGAACAAGCCATCCCTTCACAATGCGAAGCCTAGCATCAGTCTGTGAAAAATCTTCTTAATGTTATGGTAACATGGAGAAAGAGGAAGACAGGAGAGTGAATCACAGATTATTCTCTTACTTTGGGGATCGGGTTTTATGAAGGAGATGTGGCGAGTTTTCAGAAGGGTTTGCTGGAAACACGGCGATCTGCACCTTTCAGAGTGTATGGACCGCCAATCCACTGCGAAGAAAGAACACGGTCATTCACTGTGAGTTGAATTCCCGTGAACTCAGTTATCCAAAGTCTCAAACTGAGTATATCATTGTCAGTAAAGACTTTGGAACTCCCTGGGGGGCACATTCTCAACCATTTGTGGTGCTCAGAAGAACAGTATTTGCCTGCTGTCTAGGAAAGAGATTTGTAGTTGGGAAAATTTTGCAACGTGGAAAACCTTCAGAATTATGCTGTAAAAGTTAAACTTTGTACGGAATTGATTTTCTCCCCTCATTTTTCTTGCTGGGCAGATGCCTGGCTATAGGCTTGTGAGGTCAAGTTTCTTCAATACCTGACAGAGGGTATTACAAATCGTCTTACAGTTTTCTTGTCTTCTTTCAAAATGGTTATTTCAGTATCTTGACGAGCATGAAACTCAGTGTCTTTGGCTTCACAGATTCACTGTATCAACGTTACCAGGGTAATTCATTTATTTACTGAGACATACTGTGTGCTAGATAATGTGTTGGATGATAGAGGATGAAGAAATAGAATTCATTTTCTGTGGTAGTTGTAGTTGCCAGAGTGAGATCCACATGGGAGGTCAGCCCAGCCTTTGGGTTCCTAGCAGCCTGTGCCTTCTCTCATACCTGGTCCCATCACTGTCTTCTCCTTATCACATTATTTCCCAGAGACTTTCCTATGACTCTCCTTCTTCTTTATCTAAATTTATTTAATTTCTTTTCTGAACTCAGACTCTTCTCTCAATCAAGAAATCTCTTAAATTTTCTTTGGTCTAAGCATGCTTCTATTTCTCCCATTGGCCACAGAGTGATTTCCTTATGGGTCTTTCCATTTATTTCTTGAGAAGTCCAGTTTTAGACCGCAGGTTATTCTACCAGTACTTCTCTTTGCAGGGACACTTGTGGCAGCTGTGTGGCCCACTCACTCATAGGAATGCCATCGGCCTTCTCTCCTCTTGGACTATGTCCAAACTTGGGTACATCGGCTCAGGAGTCTGACCTCTGGGTGTTTCTTCCCGATCTTCCACACGTCACTCTGATGTTGCTGCCTTATGCCAGCTTCACATCTAGATAAAATTCTCTCTCTCTTCCCTCCCACGCTCCCTCCCACTATTTCTCCTGTCCCGTCACCACCCCATCTTCCAACTTCTGAACATTTGCTCGTCAGCTTAATCTTGATCTTTCAGGAACAAAAACAAAGCGTTTTAGGAGGAAAGTCATTTTGCTCTTTCTAGCACCTCAAAGCAGGCAAAATGAAAAATGTTTTTGTCACAATCACAAGAGGAAAGATTTAAAAAAAAAATACACACAGCTGGGCACAATGGCTGAAGCCTGTAATCCTAGCACTGGGGGAGTCCAAGGTGGGTGGATTGCCTGAGCTTCGGAGTTTGAGACCAGCCTGGGCAACATGGTGAAACCCCGTCTTTACTAAAATACAAAAAAATTAGCTGGGTGTGGTGGTTTGCACCTGTAATCCCAGCTACTCAGGAGGCTGTGGCAGGAGAATTGCTTGAACCCACAAGGTGGAGGTTGCAGTGAGCCAAGATCGTGCCACTGCACTCCAGCCTGGGTGACAGAGCAAGACTCTATCTCAAACAAACAAAACCAAAAACATACATACGTGGGGGAAAGGGGGCAGAGACCATTCTGTTAAAAAGAGGCTTCCTCTGTGGGGGCAATTGTTTGGAGCCAGAGACAGTGAATAAGGAGAAGTCCCAGGGCCGAAATACACACTGACCCACTGTAGATGTGTCCTGGTGTCCATGCCACAGGTGGCCGCTTGCATTCACTCATACAGAGTTCACCCATTCATTGGGGAGACTCAGGCACTGCCAGGGTGCTCCCGGAGTAGTAATAAAACACACGTTTGAGACATAAACAAAAACTCTGGTTAGAAAATTTGTCACTTTTTTGGGTTGAACCTCAGAAGACTTTTCAGGAAAGTCTCTTCTTTCTCTTATGGACGATATCTTCACACACTGTGAGAGTAGATATGAAAGCATTTCTTCTTGACCTTCTGGTCAGATGTATCTATGCTGTGTGACAGCATAACCTGGCTGTTCTCCCTGTGACATAAAAATTCTGCCATTCAGAAGGACCAATGGCCAGTGTGGCTCCTGGAAGTCTTGGACCAGCATGTCTGGAGACACATACATACTTTCAGACAATTCCTTCAGCGTTTTAAATAGTCAGCTTAGCAAACCAAGAAAGGTCTAAGTTCTCTACATTCTGGAGTAAAGGGAGTTTCCTGGATGAGCCAGCAGTCCTGGCCTGCTGATGTAATAGCACAAGAAGAGCTCTCGCCCATGGCCTGTTATCCTCCGCCACCGCCTGAAACGTTGCAGCTTTTGAGCAAACCCAAATCGGAGGCCCAAGGGATAGAGGTTGGAAGGGTTTCACAACAACTCAAACCCAGGAAATGTTAATCAAACAGTGTCCACGCCTCAGGCATGACTGTAAAATAATGAGGGGGCAAATGTTTTCATTATATCAGTGTTGCCTCTGAAGGAGATATATATTCAGAAACTACATATTGATTGCTTTAATATTATCATTATAGGAAATAATTTGGAAATTTTCCTTGGGCATTGCAGGAATAATTATGTGGTGGAATTTCTGGCTGTAAATAATCGCATTAAAAAACAATCTTCTCTTTTTTTTTCCGTTTGCACATTATGGTAGTCATTAGATAAATGAACACATGATTTGAACCAACACAATTACTTTAGGAGAAGGGAAAAAATATAAACCCTAGAGGAGGACGGTCAAGGGATAGTCATCTATAGGTCAAACCAGGCTACACAGGGTGTTATCACAGGGTGTAACTTAATATAGTTTAAGAATTCTAAGCCCAAACCAGCAAATGACTCATAAAATTTCACACGTTACTCACTACGGTAAGACTAAGTGGTAACCAAGAATTTGGACAGACCCTCAGCGTTACTTGTTGGAGGGCAGTAGGTCGTATGTTCTGTGTAAGGATGTATACGTCTCGGAATTATTAGTGGATCAATGAGTGGTTGACTTCCTTTTTCTCTCCTCCTCCTCTAGGCTTGGAAATATCTTGGGATGGAGACAGTTTTGTAGAAGTCATGGCTGCCCCGCAGCTCAAGGGCAAGCTCTGTGGTCTTTGTGGCAACTACAATGGACATAAACGTGACGACTTAATTGGTGGAGATGGAAACTTCAAGTTTGACGTGGACGAGTTTGCTGAGTCCTGGAGAGTGGAGTCCAATGAGTTCTGCAACAGGCCTCAGCGAAAGCCAGTGCCCGAGCTGTGTCAAGGGACCGTGAAGGTAAAGCTCCGGGCCCATCGAGAATGCCAGAAGCTCAGATCCTGGGAGTTTCAGACGTGCCACTCAACGGTAGAAGATGCCACTTTCTACCGGTCAGTACGGTGTTCTGGGGATGGGCTTGACCTTGGAACATAGTATATGAAACCTCTCGTGCAGGACAAAGTCTTAAAACCCAGGGTAGACATCTTGCTGTTCAGCAGCTGATCTCATCTTTGAGTCAGCCCCATTTTATGTCCCTAATTGGGAAACTCCGAGAGGGATTTCAGAGTGATGTCCTCTAGGCAATTCCATGCTTTTATAGGTGTGCAGGTTTACTGGAAAGCTGGCTACACTGCAGGGTTTTTCCAGGTGTTAGCTTGACTCCAAGATTGAGGGGGGCTTGCCAAATTCTGGCCGAAACCACAGTAGTACAGGACATAGCTGGTTCCCCTAAATGAAATCTCGTCACTTGGCTGCCTTTGAGTGTTTGAATGAGTCTGGTTATTCTACCTGAGGAAGAGTTCAGGTTTGCCTTAGGGTCTAGCCCAAATCAAACATGCACATGGAAAAGAAGGAAGCAAAACGAGGATTCGTCGGATCTTGGCCAGCTGTGAGACTGCATGTCCACAGTCCAAGGACAGTAGAAAGAGGGCTGGAGAATGGAGGGAGGAAGGACTCTTATTAAGAATCAGGACTTCATGACCTTTTCAAAGTCTGTTTAACCCCTTCCACGCAAAGCAACTGGTTACAAAGGAGACTTGGATTTGACTTCCAGGCTGCAAGGTTGCACTTCTGAGTAGGTGTGTTTGTGTTTGGCCTGGGTGTACTTCCATTTGCTACACAATGCCATGGGTTCAAGAGCTATGGCTGCCTATAATTTTAACCACTGCGGGTGTGGGAGGAAACACAAGATGAACACAGCCCAGCCTTGTTTAAGTGATTTGCCTGTGCCTCTTAAAATTAGAAAACTCCCGTGGTCTGAAGCCACAGAGAGGTTATTTTTGCTCTTTAATTGCCTCCAGTTTATTTCCCTAGTTCTCATTAAATATGATTTTTTATTTGATCTTTGGACATAAAAGATAAAGTTCTATAAAGGCAACTCGAAGTGGAAAAAAGACTGTCTCTGTCATCACAAATCCCCGAACATGGCTGCATGTGCCAAACCATTTGGCTCCAAGTCATGGTTTTAGCTCCTTCAAGCCATTTTCCTGTTTAATTTGAATTCCCTGGGTTCCCTTCTTTCTCCTCCCTGCACCACCCCTAGACTGACCTCTTGTCCAGTGAAACTGGGGGATCTTAACATGAGACTTTGCAGTGAGTTAAGCAGCCAGTAGAAAAACCTGGCTTTATTTGAAATCTAAATACCCTCACTTGAAGGTCTAATGGAAAGCAGTAGAATATAGCAACTAAGAACTGTGTGGTGCCCCAGGACTCGAAATCCAGCCCAGCTGTGCAACCTGAAACAATGACCTAAGCTCTCTAAGGCTCAGCTTACTTATCTGTGAAGTGGGGATAATGAAAGAACCTACCTTGAAGAGTCGCCATGCAGATTTACTAAGATTACGAACATGAATGCATGTGCTTAACACGATGCCTGCACATGGTCACTGCTCTATAACTGCTGCCGTCATTCCCTCTATGGTTAATTAAATAATGAAGAAAAGTAAGGTGTCTTCTGGAAGCTCCCCTTCTCTGCTTAAAATACAATGGGAAGGCTGTGCTTCTCCTGGGGCCCAGCCCCCTACACCTTTGATTTTTTACCCCATTGCAAAAGAACGTAGTGAAAATAAAAATTGGAGAGCAGGCCTGCGGAGATGAGTTCCTTGTGTTTGAATTTCTATGTCTTTGGCCTTTGGCGATTTGTTTAGTGCCATGATTTCTGGACTGAAACAGAAATGTGATGAGCGCTTCAATAGAAGTTTTGAGTGATGACTTGGACATTTATGAATGAAGAGCATTCGATTCCTTAGGTGGCCAGGCAGATGCTCCCCTTTTGCCCTTAATGATTCTACAGCAGCTACAGTGGAGGATGATTATTTGTGTAAACGGCTTGATACCCTGAGTTGGGAAGCTCATGAGAATGTTTGTGGGATCCTTGGGCATGGAGATTTAGAGGCCGGGATGTGGTGGGAAGCAGGCTTGTGCTCTCATGATTAGTGTCATGGTGTCAAGGCAGAGTGCCCTTCCACAGAAAGCTACTTCTTCCTGGAAAGGGCCAAGGAGCTCAGGAAGGAGAGCTGGGCAATTCTGCCTGCCCCACCCCCAGCTGGTGACCTCAGAGACCAACAGGAGGATGCACCTTCATGCATCGCAGAGGAAAAATGGTCAGTGTTGGCTAGATCCTGTTTCCCTTATATCCAAGTACATGTGTGGCAGGAGAAGAAAATAAACAAGGTCCAACATGGAAAGATAATTCTCTTCTTGGGGGAGCTCCAGAAAAGACCTAACCTCAAGGTTTGTAGGAGACTTTATGGAGCAGTGGACTGAGAGTGAGCCATCGGGAGGGGGACAGCAAGGTGGACCCAAGCCCAACTGTGCTTGAATCCAGCAGTGTGCCCTGGTGCCTAGCTGAGTTCAAGATCTTTATCAAAAGAACTGATACACAGTAACTACCTGGCAGGATTGCTTCTCTGAGGACTGAGGCCAGTGGGCAGTTCAGCACTAGCACACGGTAGGTGGGCAGTCCTGGCATGGAGCGTGCTGCTGTCCCGTGTCCCTTCCTTTCCGTGGAGAATGTCACCCCTGGCTCAGACGTTCACCTTTCTGATCGTCCATATCTTCTCCTGATGTCGTTACTGAGGATTGAGTAGATAAATTCCCACGGATGAATCTGTGGAACTCTCAAAATGAACTGTTTCTCTTTTGTGGTGCTTCTGCCAGGTAGTGTAAGTGATGACTGCATCGCAATGGTTTAAAAAGCTATTGTGCTTTGTCTCATGAGAATGTCATGTGTTCATTGTACTTGTCAATAATGTTGGAAAAGGTAAAATCAGCAATCACGTGACTTCCCACACATGTAAATTTTTACCTGTACATTTGATTCAATTGGTGAAATTTCTAAAATGAACCCAAAGGAAACTCAGATCTGTGCTGTAACACATTTTCTGAGTCCTTACAGGTCTAAAGAGACTTGCCTTGATATGGATGGTCATATAGCTTCATCAACTACATTGGAATTTGATTTCTTTTTCCCCCCATCCTCCGAAAAATATCTGCATTTTCCTTTACGGACAGAGAATAAAATAGTGTAACACACCCAGATAACCTTCTGAACACCACTGTCTTGTAACAGAGGGAAAGGAAAGGCAAAGAGAGTATTTTTTTTCTGAGAAAATGCTACCTGTTTTGGTTTTTCCTAATCTTATAACAAATTCCACAGGGAAATTCTCTGATAATTATGCGATAGTGCTTCTTATAAGGTCAAAATAATAATTACAATTTCTCTGAATTAGTTTTTACTTTTGAAATGTCTGTGGTTTATTTTATTCAATGAATTTATTTATTTTGAGACGAAGTCTTGCTCTGTCGCCCAGTCTGGAGTGCAGTGGCACCGTCTCGGCTCACTGCACCCTCTGCCTCTGTGGTTCAAGCACTTCTTGGGTCTCAGCCTCTCACATAGCTGGGATTATAGGTGCCCACCACCATGTCTGGCTAATTTTTGCATTTTTAGTAGAAATGGGGTTTCACCATATTGGCCAGGTGGTCTCAAATTCCTAACCTCAGATGATCCACCTTCCTCAGCCTCCCAAAGTGCTGGGATTACAGGTGTGAGCCACTGCACCTGCCCTGAAATGTCTATGGTTTATAACTCCTATTTTATTTTGGTCTTTTACTCAATTTAACATTTTTAATAGTAAACTATCCATTGTCTAAGTACTTAATAAACTACCACTTTGTGAACGAATGAAAAATTACTGCATAATAATCAATTTTTAAAATTTTTTTCTGTTTAGGGAAACTTTTTAAGCTTCACAAATCAATTTGACCCATTTTGGCTAATTTGGCATAAAAATTTGACATATAATTAAGCTCTTTTTAATCAGCATAGCTTGCTTTAATTAACTAACTGAATATGTTTGAGTGCAAAATAATTTAGTTACCAACTGCAGAGAAGTTTTAACTAAATGTATTGATAACACGCCTCAAGTCTTAGCTTTGCTAATTGATTTCTCAAATTAGATAATCCTTTTTAATAAGTTTTCGCATTATCTCTTATTAGTGTGTTACAGATAAATTCCCAGGAGCTAGAGAAGCAGTGTAATATCTAACTACCTGGAAAAGTTAACGTTAGGTTTTTTTAGAGTATATTTGGATTCAAACCTAGGCCACCTCGAAGAGAAAAGGTGTGGAGTGTGTTTCGTTTTCTTTCTCCTTTCTCATATCGTCATGTCTCTCCTCCTCACTCATGTTGCTTCTCTCTTCATGCCCCAGATGCCAACTGGGCAATCCAAGAGGAATAGGCAAACTCCCACCACAAAGGCTCTCCGGAGATCCATAGCGGCCAGTATCAAGCCCAGCTTCCTGCTGTGGACTTAGGCCACAGGACAGGACCAGCCCCGGGCAGCCAGGGCACTGAGAGTGGTCAGAAGATGAGCTAGGGCTTTGTGGGCCAAACTGGGGAAAGAAATGATCTTTTATTCCTTCTGTCTATGAAATCCCAGCAATGGGCTTTTCCCCTAACTCAGACTCACATCTTGGAAGAAAGCATAACTTGTCACAAGTGAGTATAACTTGCCCACAAAGCAGAACTCTTAAGTCAGGGCAGGACTGCATTTCAGAGAAGTCAGAAAAATGAATGTGGAGTGCAGTGAAGCACAGACATTTAGAGACACAGTCATCTCAGGACTGTTTTTCTCTCTGCACTCTCCTTGATGGGGTGTAATTCACCAGAGCAAAACCCTGTTCACTTGTTCAGTTTGGGAAAGTGTCTGGGGATTCCCAGTCTAGGAAATGTTCTTTTCCTTCCATGCAGTGGTTTTTACAGCTGTAAAGAATTGAAGTCACGCCAGAGGATTCACAGATGTGTCCCTTCCTGTTGAGGTACTGGGAGGTAGGAGGTGGGAGGTCGTGCAGGAGAACGCTGGAACTCTGACAGGACCATGGTGTTGGATATACTGGGATCCTGGGACTGCCAGTGGCTTCCTTCCAGGGGAAGATCACAGACTTCCTGAATGACCCACTTTGTGTGTTCTTACAAAGGAAACTAATCACTTACTATAAAGCAAGAATATATATACAGGCAAGGGGTACAGACTTTATGTGTTTGTGTATGAGAAAAATCATATAAAGCTAACTGCTATTCTATAATTAAAATCAAGTCAGTTTCCCCTACTTCAAAGAACAACATGCTTGAAAAATTTTTGTTTATATCTTTTAATGACTTGTCAAGAACTGCCATTGGAGATAGGGTCCTAAATCAAATGAGATGTTTTGTTTTACAGTGTATCGTTATATGCCTTACTTTTATTTTTCCTTGGCAGACTCAACCATTAGGTCACACTGGATTCATAATTAAGGTATGCTGACACCAAGTGGCAGCTGACACCAGGTGGCAGTAGACACCACAGTTGTATTACTTACCAGCCTTCAGCCCCCTGAAAAGTCTCTTTTTTTCTTCACTGTATCTCAATACACAATGAACTGCCTCTGAGTTCATGTCATTCTTCTGCCTCCCTAAGACGCCTTCACTTTCTACATTGATTTAACCCATTTATGCATAGCGTTCAATTTTTGGAATGCTAAGCATCTAGGAGTTATTTCTATCCTACTGCTCAAAGTCATCACCAAGGTCTGATTGCAAAAATTAAAAACATTGCAACCTCAGGCATAAATGAAGCTGAAGACACAGCTCCAGTTTCATCCTAGCTTTTGGAAAATGCTCTTTCTTAGGTTTTTATTTATTCCTATTATGTTCATTATCATTTAACTCATGTTTTATGCTGCACTGCTGTCTTCTTTCTCCAGCATTGGATTTTAAGTTCTCTGTGGAATGGAGAATCTCTTCCTTTTTGACCCTTTTGTATTTCACCCAGCACCACCCCTAGAAGGGCTGCTCTTCCTAGCCTGCCTCTCACTGGCATCCTCTCTGATCTCCTTGTGACTTCTGCCATCCCCAATTCTGAGTTCATCCCTGGTCTTTATCCGCATGCTCAGTTATACACTTACGGTCAGAGTGTGCACACTTCTCTGTCTTTTCACGTCATAAGCTGGTCAGAGTGAGTAGTGTCTTTGGTCCACCTTTGATGCTCCAAGTGTCGTGAGCACTCCTTATTGCACAAGTCTGTTTGTGACTGCCAGTGGCAGGCGTGATGACCCTTCTGAATCTCTCCATCTACCTCTGCCTATTTATAATTCACGTCTCCTGGATGCCTTTGTTCCTCTTCTATCCCTCAGATAGAGTTTGGCCTTGTCATCTTCTTACGAAATCCTTGGATCCACAGATGTTTCTGCTCTGACCTCTCTCAGTTTGTCTGAGGACCTCAAACTAGCCTCCACTTGTGTGGTGTTGCGACAACGGGACCTCCAATGGCATGACTGGTCCTTTGCCCTGGAGTCACTCAGCAATTTGCCTAATAGCCACGTCCCTTTGCCTTGTCATTGGCTCTGAGCCTTCTGTTAGGCTGGACTCAAAGTTTTGTGGCAAGTTCCCCTCAATCTTTCATTCGTTCTTCTTCATCTCACCCACAAGTAGGCTTTTCTTGCTTGATCCATCCAAATCACCCAAAATAAGGATCTTCAATAGCTTTCTAGCAACCTGGATTTTAGCTTCAAAATGTGCTCAGTCCAATTTTCTTGGAGCCAAAATACAAAGAAAGACATGAGTTCACTCGGAAAGGTATGCGAATGTATAGGAAATCATTTTATCCAAGTCTAAAATCCTTTACATATAATTTCTCATCTCGAAGAGAGACAAATACTGTTTCCGTAACAGGAGAAAACCAAGAAAACTGTTCATGTCTTCACAGGTAGATTAACCTTTGTGGAGAGGTTGGGCCAACTGTGTGGTTAGCCGACTTCAAAGGTAGAGAGAGCACAGTCCACACAGGACTACTCTCACTTCTGACACCACAAGTTTAGACTGACCCTAGAGCAATCTCAGGGCCAGGAATTTGCTAGAAGGAACTCATCAAGTGGTAAGACTCATGGGTATGACTTATGCTTATGTGGTAGGAAAAGGATATAGATCAAAATGAGACGAGATGCATAAGGCAGAATGGGGAGATGTGTAAACGTGGAGCTCCTGCTGTCCTCACCTTGTGGCATCATGGTGTTAACTCCTCTTGTCCCCAATATCCACTGGGTATTGCCACCCACAGATGTTCACCAAAGGCTTTGGTAGTTCAGGGTCTTTATTGGAACCCAATCACAGGCAGCCTGCATGGATGACCTCATCGTCTAGTCTCCGTTGGAGGTGTAATATGCTAATGCTTTTGGTCTTCAATTTCTCTAGATGTTGGAACTGTGATTGTGTGTTCCAAAGCCCCATACTAAATCTTATCGTTAGACTGTCTAGTGACCAAATGCATCAGGCAGAAAACACCCTCCCATCATGCAGGACATTCCAGGGGCTTAAAGATTGTCTCTCTGCAGCCCAGGGCAGAGGACAAGACCAGACTCTCTTTGGGGAAGGTGAATTCTTGACTGTATAACCTTCCTAACTCAAAGTTAAATGCCAGTTTGGTTTGATTTTATAGATTTAGCTTTAAGTTTATCTTACTCATAAACATCCTGGAATTTCATAGTATTTCTTTTCAGAAAATTACATTCTGAGATGCACTGGAGGCTTTCCAGCACAGATTTGAATGAGTGTCATTGTAGCCGGTGAAATACTAATTATTTTGTAGCATCTCTCTTGGCTGCTTAGGGGACTTCTTGATTACTTCTTAGTAAGCAGGAGGCAGAATGGTGTAACTTAATTATATTTTCATTATTTATGGGTATAAAGACCTTTGTATGCATGAGAATGAGGCTGACATGAGTAGTGTTTTCCTCATTTTACTGTGGAGATAATTGAGGTACTGTGAGGGGAAGGGGCTCATTCCGGGCCACTGTTGCAGCTGAGCAGCCAGCCTGACAGGCCCACCTGGTCTGGAGGCTCCATCTGAGAACTTGGCAAGAGCAGCCAAGGCCGCTTCCAGATTCTATCACTGTCCACTCAAGTTTCCAAATATTCTGCTCTGCCATGGACTCTCAGAGGAGGAGTTTATCAGTTATTTAATCCACTCCTTTTTAAAACTTTCAGCTGAACACCTGCTACGAGCTAGGTTCTGTTGTAAGCATGGCGATTTGAGACTTAACAAGAGAGATAAAGCTCTTCCTTCAGAAAATCACAGCCTAGTGTGGGCAGACAGGTACGCATGAGAAGTAAGCCATTCCTGCTTGCAAGAAGAGTCATGGACAGAATAGGGTAGTGTGATGGGGTGGGTGTGGGGGTGCCTTATTTTAAGGAAGATGGACAGGAGAAGACTGTGTGGGGAGCTCTCCCTTGAGTGGAACATGCCCCCTGGGAAGAGCCAGTGAGGAGGCAGGCAGGGAGCAGCAGGTCCCACACTGGACAGAGCAAGGTCTACTGTGACTGTTACTTTTAGAAAAGTATCAGTACAATGGTACAAATGAGTGTGGTGTAGGTGTCAAGTAGGCTTTGCAATCAGACTGCCTGGGTCAACTCTGAGCTCCTTCACTCACAAGCCCTTGCTGCCAAGCAGGTGAGTCCACCCACTGAATCCCCTGACAACTCCCCCATGTGTAAACGGGATGCTGGGAGGACTATGCCATTGCTATGAGGGTTTGTGTGAGGATTGCATCAGTCGCTCCAGATACGGCACTCAAGCAGGCCTGGTACAGAGCAAATGCTTTGTCAAGGTCAGTGTCATTATTAATATTATTTAATATAGAAGCCTGTTCTATGGGGTGTTTAGAATGTCCTAGGCCATCTGGTGCCAGCACTTGAAGACGTTTTCTTCTTTATTTTGAATGGTCCTTTCTAGACTCATTCGGAATAACTTCTTACAGTTCTGGGCAGAAATTGATGCTGTTTCCTAAAATGAAACACACACACACACACACACACACACACACACAAATACTTTGGAGTGAGTTAAAATTTTCATAATGCACTTTTCATAAATTATTTCAATGGATAAGATTGGACCGAAGGGGAAGGTGCAGAAAGAATAATTAATTCCATAAGATGAATATACAACTCTGAGCTTGAAAAATAATAAACTCATCCTCAATGTGCTTTGCGGGGGCGGCGGAAGTTGAGGAGTTCAAGTGTCTTGTTTTGTTGTTTTTAAAGGTAGAATTCAGTCTGTAGGAAAAGAAGAAATACCTGACAAATTTCATCTTTTTTGATGCCAATCTTCTTTGCTTTTGTAAACAGTAATATGAGAATGATTTAATTTTATGTGACAATTCAAAGTTAATGTTTGGGTGTCAATTGCTGTTAGAACCACCTTTCCTAGGAGACCTTTGAAAGGCGGAGAAATTTTTGAGATCTCCCTGCTATTTCTACCTTTAAGCTGATGTCTTCTCACTTGAGCTTCCCTTTGCCTACTTCCTTTTCCTCACTGGATGGAGAAAATAATGTTAGTTCATCTTGTATGCAAACTAACTATTAAAAGGTTCTGAAAGAAAACTCAAGGTTTTCTCCTATGAGAAGAGTAAACAAAGTTGAGGAAATGAGCTTGTTTTTTTCCCTTTTCCCAGCAGTTATCAGGTAGTTCAGAGCCAAGTTTATGATCCATTTCTATCCAATACACAGAACTTTCAGGCATGAATTTTATTTTCTGTAAATTAGCCTCAAGCCTGGTTTTATTTTTATCTTTCCTGTTTCTTTCCTCTCATTCACATGTCATCTTATTTTATTCTGCATGCAGTTTTGTAAGCTGACTTAAATCCTTTCTGGAACAAGCTAGAGAGTAAGTGACAGTGGCCACTGGCAAAGGATCTAACACTTCTGAATTTCCATTTATTTTTCATTATGAAATAGAGATAATATCTTCACCCAACAGGTTCTCATGAGGCTGGATGAGATTTTCCTTGTAAATCCCAGATGGAATGATCAAGGCATCTCTTTCTCCTGGTCACATCACCAGCAAGGTCTAGCAGCTCTTGTGAGAACAGGCCTGAGGGCTATGGTTTCAGGTTGTTCTTTGAAAAGTCAGAGTATCCACCTGGGTGCCAGAACTCCTTGCAAGCAGGAGGAACTGGGGTGGGTGTCCTCAGAGGCAGCCCTGTGTCGGCTGGTTTCCATCAATCCTGTGTAGATTGGTTGGAGCTTTGATGCATTATGAGGCCAGCATCATGACTCAGTGAAACCACATGGGCAGGCAGAGCATATTGTGAAGTCAGCTGGTGTTCCGGCAGCCGCAGGGGCCTCTCGGGGAAGGCACACTGGCCTCTGTGCTGTTTTGGGAGCAGTATCAGGGCTTCGGGCTCGGGCTCGGGCTCGGGCTCAGGTTCAGAGCTGTGTTGGGTTTGACAGCCATCCAGGACTCTGTCCATTTCCCAATCAAGTTGGCAAAAATCAAAATTGATGGGGGCATGTGTAAATACAAAATAGGAGGGGAGGCTTTTGCATTCCTGGACACCCCAACACATTGTACTCTGTTTATGCGGAAATCTGAGACTCAGTCTCCTTTTTCTTCCTACTTGGCAAGTGAAAGGAGCAGCAGGGCTGCTGCACTGTCCGTGCCACTTGCACACAGAGATGGAGCAGTTGTATAGTGGAGACCAAATATTCAGATGTATACATATTTAAAAAAAAAGACTTGGAGGTTGGCAGTTTTATTAAGAAGAAAGTGCTGAGAAAATTATATTTGTGTGTCCAAAGGCACCTTTCCTAGACTAATGGTCAATTATTCGTGTCTAGGAGTCAATGAAATCAATCAATAATAAATTAAAATAGGCACATATTACCTATTACCAAAAAGAGCACTGATTTTTTTTACAGTCATAATTGAGTGATTAAATAATGACATCAGGCACTGTTGAAGGTGCTGGAATGAGACAGGAGTCCTCCAGGCAATGAGAAAGGAGTCCTCCAGGCAATGAGAAAGGAGTCCTCCAGGCAATGAGAAAGGAGTCCTCCAGGCAATGAGAAAGGAGTCCTCCAGGCAATGAGAAAGGAGTCCTCCAGGCAATGAGACAGGAGTCCTCCAGGCAATGAGAAAGGAGTCCTCCAGGCATTGAGACAGGAGTCCTCCAGGCAATGAGACAGGAGTCCTCCAGGCAATGAGAAAGGAGTCCTCCAGGCAATGAGACGGGAGTCCTCTAGCTCTCAGAGCTTGCAGGGCAGGCTACTGAATGAGCAACATGAGTAAACAGGGATACGATGTGGAGAGAGAGTGTTGTGTTTTCTGATAGAGGATATGGTGGATGCTATGGGGGCTCTGCCAGGGGGCTACCTTCCTGGAGAATTTGACTTCCAGGCTGAACCCAAAAGCATACACAGGGTTTAGCTGGACAAAAAGAGGAGTAGGAGGCTGCGGAAGAGAACAAAGGGAAAGATTCCAGCCACAGCAGACTTCGCGTTCACAGCCACGGAGGCCAGGGAGAGCCTGGCACAGGCAGCCAAGAGACAGGTGTTCTGTGGGGTGGTGCCATAGACTTCAGGGTGTATGGACAGTGAATCAGAAAGCAAAGGCAGAGGCCAAATTATTACAGTTTTAGGCACCAGCATTCACCAGACGTGGGCCGGGGGTGGGGGGCACCCTACAGTGTTTTTTCACCATTAACTATGGGCTGGTTATACTGAGCAGGGTTTTAGTAAAGCTCAAGACTCTTCATTCACTCATCATTCATTCATTTCTCAAGTAGTTTGCTATACCTATTACATAGTCCATACCTATTACATAGTCCATATCTATTACATAGTCCATGCCTATTACATAGTCCATACCTATTATTACATAGTCCATACCTATTACATAGTCCATGCCTATTACATAGTCCATACCTATTATTACATAGTCCATACCTATTACATAGTCCATGCCTATTACATAGTCCATAACTAATATTACATAGTCCATACCTATTACATAGTCCATGCCTATTACATAGTCCATAACTAATATTACATAGTCCATACCTATTATTACATAGTCCATACCTATTACATAGTCCATACCTATTACATAGTCCATGCCTATTACATAGTCCATAACTAATATTACATAGTCCATACCTATTATTACATAGTCCATACCTATTACATAGTCCATGCCTATTACATAGTCCATAACTAATATTACATAGTCCATACCTATTATTACATAGTCCATACCTATTACATAGTCCATGCCTATTACATAGTCCATAACTAATATTACATAGTCCATACCTATTATTACATAGTCCATACCTATTACATAGTCCATACCTATTACATAGTCCATGCCTATTACATAGTCCATAACTAATATTACATAGTCCATACCTATTACATAGTCCATACCTATTACATAGTCCATGCCTATTACATAGTCCATACCTATTATTACATAGTCCATGCCTATTATTACATAGTCCATACCTATTACACAGTCCATGCCTATTACATAGTCCATGTGTTAGGTCCATAGTTCCTGAGCTTTAGCATGAAATGGAACCACCTACAGAGCTGATTCAGTGGGTCCAGGTGGGGCTTGAAAATGTGCATTTCTAACAAGTTTCCAGGTGATGCTGGGGTTCAGGAACCACGTCTTGAGAACCACTGCACCAGGTGAGGAAGTTACATGAAGAACCAGTGCAGAATCATGTGGGTCCCCAGACTCCTGTGGGTCACCAAGGGACTTAAATTTCTGAGTCTCTGTTCATTCTAAGACTTTTTTGAGTCTTTGAGTGAACAGGGATTAGGTTTCTTTTGTCTTTGTACACTTAACTTCTACATATTAGAGACAGGAATGCAAAGTGGGTCCCTGGTTAAAAGCGTTAGGGGCTAATCTTAAGCTCACCTAGATAGACCAAAGTTGTAATTTGAGCTCAGTGGCATTTTCTTGGTCTACGGTAGTTTAAACTCCTGGGTTTTGGTTGTTGTTGTTTTGAAGGAAAAGGACACTGGTTTTACTGCTTTCTCGTTCATGAAGCCATACCCAGAGAAAGTGCTGGACTTGCTTGGCTGGGTCATATGGGAACTCAGTTAGAATCCAGAGTCAAAGTTCTCTTGGTTGCTGAGACGCTTTCCGTAGAGAGGCCAGTGTGGGAAACCACTCTGGTAACTTTTGGATGAATTTCCTAGGACCCAGTAAGGGAGGAAGGAGAAAACACTGTATACAATGCAGCTGTGTTGCTGGACAGAAACAAAGCCCAGTATTCCTGTGTAGAGCTGCCCAAATTCTCTCCCACCATGCACAGGACGGAGAGGCCGAGAGCCAGGAGTCCAGGTCCATGCACCCAGAACAGCCAACAGGATGTATCTGTTAAAATCTGATTCCTTTTACTGGCTTCAGGCTTTTAAAGAGTCTGGTCAATGGGCACAGAGAGTAGGGAAATATATGATTTGCAGGGAAATGGGGAAATCTGGTGGCGATACTGGAATTAATAATTCTTTTAACATGAAAGAGTTGCTCTTTATGATCCTTACCATCTTACCTAGTGTTTGGAGTTTAAAGGGGAGAGAGAGAGCGTGAGCTGGTTTCTTCATTGAATCCCCAGCGAATGGCCCATCTGTGAGCATGGAGGTAGATGCGCCTGAGCTGCTCAAAGAACTTGGGCCAGACCTTTCAGAACCCCTGAAAGCTTTTCCATATGCAGAGGAAACCAGGAAATTGAAGTCTTCATTTTGTCTTTGTGATCAAAGGCAGGGAGGAAGGACATGAAGCAGATACTGACCCGTGGTTTTGTGGCCACTGGTAGGATTTATTGACATACATAGCAACGAAGGACTGCAGGAAAGCTGAGGGTGGTATTTCCTTCAAGAGAAAAAAGATCAGATGCTGAAAACAGAGGGCTGCCTTGCTGTAATGAGCCCATTGCCTTTGATAACAGCAGGTAATGTCAGTCATGTTAGCTGGCACCGACTGAACACGTGTGTTGTGCTTGGGGTCTGGGAAGCCTCATGATGTATTCCAGGGCTAAGAATAGTGGACAGTACAGTCGTAAGGCCAGGAGTAAGTGCTTACACTTTTCAGTGCTCATGACGTGCCTGGCAGCAGCTAAGGGCTTTCCCTGCATATGTTGTTCCCTGTGGATGAGGAAACTGAGCCACAGGCATTACCAACGTTGTCCGAGGCAATCAGGCAAGAGAGAGGCAGAACCAGGATTTGAAACCAGATCTGTCTGACCCAGGCAGAACTTGTGCTTTTGGCCATAACCAGCATAATCTGGTAACGGTGCCTGCTGGTAAGCCATCCTCAAATTTTCTGTTTCTTAAACTAAGCTAAAACACTAGGAACTTGCAAATGTTTCTTGTGCTGTAATGTATTTTCATTCCGGAGGGTATTTTCTTCTTGTAAAAGATTTTTGTCTTTTCAACAAAATTATCTGTTTAGTTCTCTTTTAACAAAACTGTCAAAATTATTATGCTATGGTTTATGTTGCCTGAATTTTAAATAAACCAATTTTATCTGTCTTTTAGGAAGAAATTTATGGATTTCAAAATGATGGCCATTTTCCACTCTCTCTCTTTTTATTTTTTTTCTGGTCGATAGTGTTAATTCTAAGATAATACACATTCATGTCTGGCCCTGCTATGGAAGGCTGAATTCATCATGGTATTAGAATCCTTCATTCCAATGTCACGTACTTGTAAACTGTTTCTTCCTTTTTCGTCTTTTTGCTTTTAAGGACCACTTAGTAAAAGAAAGAAACAGATTTTTTTTCACATTTCGCTTAAGATGTTCTCAATTGATGTGATATTAGGACTCAGTGATTCTTAACTTTTGGGAAGCCACAGGATTTTTCTTCTTTCTTTCTTTCTTTTTCTTTTTTTGAGATTCTGAGACAACTGAGCCTCCTTTTCCCAGAATAGTGGATTCCTGCCTTTGCATTTAAAAGGGGATTCTCTGCCTGGGGTGCAGGTCAGTGGACACTGGGTCAGTAAATTCCATTTCCTTCCTCCCTCTCTTCAATTCTTATGTAAATATTTTTGAACCCTATTACATGCTAGGCACCGTGCTCTGTGTTATGGTTACAGGGATGAGATAAATAGCGTGGTTCCTGTCTTCACGGAGTTTATAGTCCAGTGAATGAGGAGGACATCCGACCAACATCCTCATAAACATGTATCTATGCTATGTGTGCTAAGAAGGAAAAAAATTGTGTAAGAAGATCATATACAAGAGGGCCAGACCTACTGTGTGTATGTGTGTGGGGAGGGAAAGTAGACGAATCAGTGAAGGTCCCGCATGAGAAAATGACATCTGGACTGAGCTAAAAGGATGGGTGGGAAGGAGTCGGCCCAGGGGCGGGAGGAGAGGGGTCTCACCAGGGAGTGTTGTGCATTCCTGCACCTCCAAATTGCTGAAGCAGCCCCTTCTGTTGCCTGTGTGCCTGTCCCCAAGGCTCTGTGTGTGTCCTGTGCTATACTCCCAGCACAATAAAGTCAATTTGCAGAATCTCATCTGCCAATGATTCATTCATGTTATGGGTCAAATCATTTTTCTCCTGAAGATAAATCCCTCTTGTGGCTTTTTTTTCTTTTGAGATGGAATTTCGCTCTTGTTGCCTAGGCTGGAGTGCAATGGCACATCTCAGCTCACCACAATCACCACTTCCCAGGTTCAAGCTATTCTCCTGCCTCAGCCTCCCAAGTAGCTGGGACTACAGGCACTTGCCACCACACCCAGATAATTTTTTATTTTATTTTTATTTTTAGTAGAGATGAGGTTTCACCATGTTGGCCAGGATGGTCTCGAACTCCTGACCTTGTGATCCGTCCTTCTTGGCCTCCCAAAGTGCTGGGATTACAGGCATGAGCCACCACGCCTGGCCTCCTATTGTGGAGTTTTAAAATGGATATTCTCTTTGCTCTCAAAGGGATTCTGTATTACTGGGTTCATTATATCTGGTGCAGTGGCCTTAGGTTCCAATAACTGCAGTAGGTCGTTTGACCTGCTGTGGTAAGCTTAGAGTCATGTTCCTTTGCAGAATACATCTGGGGTGAGGAGGATATGCTTGCTACCATGTACACACAGAGACGCACATGCTCAGACATGTCCACACTCCCCAGCACACGTTCTGTAACGGCACCACATTGGCGTGAGACTTAGACCCCTACCATTCATATCACCACCCTTGGACCTGCAGCATCAGAAGCCTTTTAGAAATGCAGATTCCCTGGCCCCACACTAGACGCCCTGATCAGAATCTGCAAATTTGACAAGGTTCCGACATGATCTTTGCACACACTAAGATCATGTGTGTGAGAAGATCATGCACACACATTTCCAGTCTGGCCTAGTCTGTGCTGTTGAATAGTTTATTCCAAATGCTTCCACTTAAGCCTTGAGATCACATGGACACTTTTAATTATATTTTAAGAGAACCATCATGATGTTTTGTTCCATGCAGGAGAAAGGAGTCCAGGTAACTGTTCTGTGGACTAGATGGAATGTGCCGCAGCTGTGTGTGCCTGCAGAGGGCAAGGGCACACCAGTCTCAGCCCACAGCACCCCTCATTTCATGGACTGTCACCTGTGTGTCACTGACATCCTTCTTCGTTAGCTACATCAGTTGGAAAATCTCTTAACAGAATTTGTAAATAATCAATAGGTGATGCAGAAATAGGGCAAGAAAACTGTGCCCTAATCAGTGAAATTGCTCACAGTTATGAGTTGTGAGGTCACTGTGTCTGCTCCGTTCTTGGTCCTTCATAGACCTTGAGCCACAAAAGGCCAGTGAAAGGCAGCCCCAGGTATAGGTGGCTCAAGTATTTGACCTTTCGTTTCCTTCCCGGACCCTTTCATCCCTGCACTGATTCCTGGGTTCTGTCCTTCAGTTCTTGGGAACTGTGACTACTTCCTACCACACTATTCCATCTAACCACCCATTTTGTCCCATAGGCTGTCTTTAGCGTTGGGTGAGAGGCCCTGGCTCAGGGCCCCCTCAGGTGGCGGAGAGCCGCAGCCCAGGGCAGTGTGCCACAGGAGCCTGTGCGTCAGTGTGGCAATGTCACTTGCCTTTGCACCTCCATGGCTTCCCTCGTTTCCTATTTGGCTGCAATGTGCACTTTTACTCTTTATATTAACTAGATCTTTTCTAGTCACCGATGAAGAAAACCCATTGAAGTGTTAAAGTTGTAACATATTTCATTTGTAAAAATGGGAATTAGTTGACTCGTGTAACTGAACACCAGGGTGAATTTCACTTCACATGTGACTTGGTTCAAGGTTTCCATGAGGTCCTGCAGGTTTGCCTTTTCTCCAATTTTTGCCGCAGCTTCCTCTGCCTTGGCTCTGCTTTCAGGTGAGGACTTGGTCCTCCTTCCAGTTCCTCATGGTTATGGCTTCAGACAAGTTAGACAGCCAGGCGAGTCTTTTCTCCCAGAAAACCCAGTGAGCCTCATGCTCTCCATTGGTTCTCACTGCGGTTGTCGCCATCTGTAAGCCAGTCAACCTAGTTGGAGAAATAAAATGAGTCGCTCCATTTAGACCTGTGGGTGTCACGTCCATCAGGAGGGTCTGTGAAGGTGCCAGTCATTGGCCCCACACCCAGAGTTTCTGATTGAGTAGGACAGAGGTGGGTGGCACTGCCACTGGTCTGTGGACCACACTTTGAGAACCACTGGTTTAGACCAATCAAGGGCCCTCCTAACCACATACATAGAGTGGGAGAGGGGTGTTCTTCCCAGGCCATTCGAGAGACTCTTACTTGAAGGGGGGAGAATGGATATTTCCCTTTCTCCTTATTTAGAGTATTTATGGCACTCTTTTTAAACCGCAACTGCCAAAATGTGAGGAGTGACCTCTCTGCACCAGGCACTCTGCTAGGCTCAGGGGACAGATTGTGCTCGGGCTGAGCTGGGCCCTCCTAACTTAGAATGGGGGTATAGATGAATAGCAACAAGCAGACAAGACACATACGTAATATACTAGGTGACTGCCGCAAAGAAACACAGAGCCGGGAGGAGATGGAGAACGAAGCCGGCTCTGAAGGAGGTTTCACATAGTGCGGCCGGGGAGACCCTTTCGGATAGGGTGCCCTTTGAGCTGAGATCTGGAAGAAGCGAGGGAGTGTGTCATGCTCAAGTGTGGAAAAAATGCTTTCTGAGCAGAGTACAAAGCACATGGAGAGCTTGAAAATACAAAGGGCCATTGTATCTGGCACCGAAGGATCCTGGGCGAGAGCGGAAGGGCAGGTACGGGGCTTTCCAGGCTGTGGGAAGGGCACTGGATTTTACTGCAAGGAAGAAGAGAAACTCTTAGGGACATGAACTGCACTTCTGGGAATGGGGATTTAAAATATGGTGGGACAAGCACAGATGTAGAGAGCATGAGCTGTGCCCTTATTTTCAGTTAATATCCAGCTATCAAAAAGCCAGTGCTGAGCTCTAAGTGGCCTTGGCACTTCTGCTCCCAGGTCTGTTTAGGCCTGTGGTTGTCAAGCTCCAGCAGGTCTCACATTCATCAGGAGGGTCTAGATGTTTCCCATAACCACATGTTTTGAAGCCCAGTATTCTACGGAGGGAAAATACATGACCCTCTGTCTTCCAGCTGCTGTATCTTGATCCCCAGTCTGATTTCCTTTCTAGCTGAGTCCAAGAGAAGATCATTTTCCTCCAAATTTAAACTCCAAGTGACTGCCCTAGCATCATATGCATTTGAAGCTCAGACATTTCTCCCATTCTTCCTCGAGGCAAAGTGGGATGGGGATTGCTATTGAATTTTGCCTGGGAGAAAGTATTGGAAGCACAAAATTTTTCAAATAGCTTCTCCTTAAAGAAGAGAAAGACATGAAAAAGTATCTCTGATTAAAATACAAGGAGAGCAACAGGGGAGCATGTTTACAGGTTTGAAGGGCTGCTGAGAAAGGAGGCCTCTTGTGACCTTGGAGCGAATGAAACAAAAAGGAAAACAGAGAGCCAGTCTTCCTCAGGGTCAAGCTCACCCTGGAGGTGCAGGGGCCACCTGTGAGGTCCAGTGTATCCTCCATGTTCAGAAGGATTTACTGACTCTCTTTATTAGATCAAGTTCATATTCCTAAGCATGGCCTTCAAGGGCCCAGGCCATCTGGCAATAACTTATGTTTTGAGATGTGCCCGATTTTACCCACATTGTACTCCATCCAGTGTAGCATCCCCAAATGCACGTGGTGCTTACCTCTGGACCTGCCTTTGTTCCGGTCTTATGTTATTTGCTGGGACTGCTGTTCCTTGCTCCCTGTTCCAGCCCAGGCTAAGGATTCTTTCTTTCTATCAGCCTTTCTCCAGCTAAAATTGATGAGTTGTTCCCCCGTTTCTCTCTAATGCTTCGGTTATTCTGTTTTATGCACTAATTCCATTTGGCCTTAGATATACTGCCATGATTCCTCTCTATGACAGCTTCCCTCAAGAGACATAAGCTCTTGAGGAAAAAGGCCATTTGTCATTCATGTTTATGCTCCTTCCCCTCCCCAACACCATCCCAGCATATGCTGGAGGAAGTCAGAGGGGTGCTCAGCAAAGACCCAGCGAGTTGTGAGTTGTGCCGAACTGCATTGTAGCTTTGGCTGCATGACAATGGCTGTAGGGTGTTTAAACCTTGGGACTTGTTGGACAATGTTCATGGGCATTTTCATACACCTCTCCTTTAGGACATTTGGATTGCACTTTACTGAGCTCAGGGCCACTTTCCCATTTTTTTAAGAAATTTCTAGAACCACCTCTGGAAAAGAAAAACGTGATTCAATCCAACCAACCAGTCTGACTCCAGGGGTGAAACATGGGTGTGCCATAGTGGCTGGCGAAGTCCCCAAACGAGCTCAGGCACATTCTAGTCTTAGACGTGGTTAGCCACCTGGCCTCTGGTAACCAGCTTGTCTCCCCTCTGTCCATTGCTCGGGTGAGAGAAAGGACATGAGATGTCACTATCGTGGATCTCCCCACCTGACAGATTGCTGTGAAATATGTTCAGAAACACATTTCAGCGGAGGAAGGGAAATGGGAGGGATTTTCAGAGCTGAAGCATTCCCAGAGATGTTCCTTACTCCATACATGTAGTTTTATTTGCTTATTTTTAATGATCTGCCTTCTGGATTAATTTCAATCAGGAATTGCCTGCAATATACAAACAGTTGGCTAGGAATGTGTGGTATGTGTAAGGGTAGGGGTTAGCTGGTCTCTGGGGTGGAGAAGGCAGGTGATGCTGCATACCAGTGTGTCTCCACGTTCTGGGCTGTTTACGGGTACACTAGGTAGAGTTACGTTGCTGCTAACTGCTGGTCCTTTGTATCTCACCTCACTGATGAATCACAACTGGAAGCACAATGGGGCTGTCAGGGCCATCGCGGTGCACGAATTCTAAACACATTCCTGCGTGTCAGCAGAGGCTGGCAACGGGTTGTGAACATGATGGTGGAGTCGTACGTGCCTTCGTGTCCTGCTCTGGACTTCCTTAAGAAAGGTCTCAGAAGACAGGTTCAATTTGGGATTTGTTCTTCTCTCTAGATGACATTGGAAGAAAACTAAAAGCACATGAGGACCCGTCAGAGTCAATCACATTTATCCTTGGAAACCAGGTTTACCATAGAGGGCCAAGCAGGGACATCTGGAGTCCCCAGTGATGAGAACAGTTTGATCTTTGACTCACAAGTCTTGTTGTTTTTCCAGTGGCAGATGAAATAATTTTTGATAGGTGGATTCCTTAGTGAGGATGAAGGGATGAAGTTAGTCCCTTTCTGGCTTTTTGACTACGAGGCAATTTAATATATATTGACTTGACGGTTCCAATTAAGAAAGGTAGCTGTGTTCTTTCCAACATATCCACCTTGCTTTGAAGTAAGTTACTTATTTTCCATGTGCATTGGAGACACGTCTTCATTCAAGGTAACACGGCCCCCGAGTTGGAGGAGCCCTGAAACAACGCTCATTGATGCCCTTTACTGGCTCACAGGAATAAAGCAATCAGATTTTAGGTGTACTCAAGGTGGCCCCGTCTATTCTAGGTTAATAACCATTGAATTCACATTCCGGCCTTAAGTGTCCCAGCCCCAAAGCCTGTCTTCCAGATGGTGTTGTCGATCCTTAGCAAAACAACACTTGTGCCACACAAGACTAGACGCACGAGGCTTATGCCAAGTCAGGAGCTCATCTCAGCCCGTAGTGGGAGTAAACGGAACGTGGTCTGTGTGGCTCTACCGGGGGCGCACTCCAGACACTCCAGGGCAAACAGCTAGCCAGGAAAGGGGACCCTACATGCCCTGTGTGCTCTTGTTGGGTGCATATGTTTATTAGGAAAGACCTTCAGCCTTTTGCTGTTTGAAATGTGTTAGGCCTAATTAGGCATGATTGACTCCATCCTGCCACACCCTTTTCACCCAGTTACTGACTCTACTGATTTATCCGCGGTGCATATATCACTTTTCCTCCATTCGCAGGTCATGCAATTGGATAACTTCTCTGACTTTCCTTGTCTGTAAAGTGAGATGAATAAGAGCTACACTCTGGGTGGTTGTTCAGCCCCAAAGAGAAAATGAATGTGGAGCATGGACACATGGTGCCCTGTGTGTAGACAGGCTCAGCCAGCACGGTTCTCCTCTCCTTGCCAGTCACTTCCCAATAGACTCTAAGGACCTCATTCCCCCAAGCCTGCTCTACAGCCATAGACTCCTAGGCAGTCCACTTTGCCAGATTCTGTCTGCTCCCACCCTCTGCCTGGTCAGTGCCACATGCAAGTGCTGCTTTAGGCTCTTTGGGCCTTTCTTTCTTTTTTTTTTTTTTTGAGATAGAGTTTCATTCTGTCACCCAGGATGGGGTGCAGTAGAGCAGTCTCGGCTCACTGCAACCTCAGCCTCCCGGGTTCAAGTGATTCTCCTGCCTCCGCCTCCCAAGTAGCTGGGATTACAGGCACATGCTACCACATCCGGATGATTTTTGTATTTTTGGTAGAGACGGGGATTCACCATGATTTTTTTTGTATTTTTGGTAGAGATGATTTTTGATTTTGTGTTTTTGGTCCGGCTGGTCTCCATCTCCTGACTCCTGATCCTCCTGCCTCGGCCTCCCAAAGTGCTGAGATTACAGGTGTGAGCCACCGTGCCCGGCCTACGTGGACCTTTCATCAGAAACCTTAAGTGGCCCACTCTACTCGCAGGACGAAACTCCAAATTCTTTAGCTTCACATCCAAGGTTTGCTCTACTCTCTACTCTGCCTACCTGTTCAAATACACTCTTCCTTTCTCAAACCTCTGGTCCAGTCAGGCTGACAGGCTTTGAGTGTGATGTCCTCTGTTGTGCCTCAGACCGTTTTTTCTAGAATCTTCTTTTTTATCCTTCCAAATCCTACCCATCTTTCCAGATCTAGCTGAAATTTCATGACATTTGTGCAGTCTTTCCTATTCGCCGACACATGCTTTTCCTTTTCTTCTGAACTCCTACGTGAATCATGAATTGACCACTCCCTCGATTTGCTTGTTAACTATCTAGCTTCTTGTGTGGTCTTTAAGCAGAATTTAGGTCCTCTGTTGCTGTCCTTTCTTTGGCTCATTTCCCGTCTCCTCAACCAGAGGGTGTAAGTGCCACAAGGATGAGGACTAGAGCACCTTTGCATGTCACGTCTCCTGGCGTGAGGTTCCTGGCATTGCAGACTTCCAGTAGTTGATTTAATGCAGGAGGAGTTAATCAGAATTAGAATAAATCTTTTCTTTATGGAATTGTTTTTAGCATACAGAAACTACGACTGTGGCAATTCAACACACAGCATCTTAATCTCAATTGGGAGATGCCAGTTTGGATGAGCTTATTAACTGAAAAGCATTCGCAAACTGATTTGTCACTGTGTCCTCTGGACATTAGAATGCTGATTCTCTCAGATTTTTTAATTGCTGCCAAACCTCAGAGTAGCTCTGGCTGAAACCCTCCGGGGACCAAATTGGAACAAAGGCAACTGGCTAAGCAAGTCATTTGGAGCGTTATGTAATTTGGATTTCGATTTAGGTTTTTTTCGGAAGTAAAATAGAAATCCGACACCAACTCAGGCCCAGGTGTTTTTCTCCTCTCTTCAGTGTTCTGGTCTTAAAAAATAAATCTAGGGCAGCTTTCTACATTATAAGATTGTGTTTTCAATGAGCCTCCTTTATGTCATATCAGCTTCTTATCCGGCAGAGGCTGTGTGACATACGGGGTCTGGTGCTCTATGTATTGGGTTTTCCGGTGTGTTGAGGTTTGGTATAATGGCTGAAAGTGCGAACTTGTCAAATCATTTGAGCTCCAATCCTGGCTTCCCCATTACTGTGTGTACCTAAAAGAATGGTTTACGTGTTCTACACCTCCAGCTCCTTGTCTGTAAAGTGCATATAACCTAATATCTACCTCATAATTGTAACTGTTACATGAGGTATATATTTAAATTACTTAGAACCATTTTTAAAAATGCTATGCATGTATACTCATTTGCCAGTGTTGAGTATAGGGAATAGCACAAACAAAACAAATAAATACCTTCTCAGATTACAATGTGGATCTGCAAGACTTTGCAGAGATTTGAAAATGTGAATACCAGTGAGAGGCCTGTGCTGACTCCACAGGTCCCATTATTGACAGTGCTATTGACAAGTTAATGGAGATTGCGTCTTTCCATATGCTGGTCCCTGACAGATTAGACCTACATGGGGGTTGTACACTTCCGCTTTCTCCAGTGTTGTGAAATGACCTGGCTCAGTAGAAATGGGCTTGCATCGTAAGCTTAGGTAAGCTCAGAAGGCGTGTGGAACTGGTCTCAGGAACTGTTCCCTCACTGTGAACTCAGCTCATTCCTGGAACCAACAGCCCACTGGCTGAGGTAACACAGTTTCCATGTTAATTTTCTCTCACTGTCTTCTCTTGGTCACTGATCTTACTGGGCAGTGTTCTTCAGAACACTGGAAACCATCATGACATAATGAGTGACGTACAGAGCATGTGGTTACTGTTGGCTCCCTTACTTAAGGGTGGATCCTCCATGTTCTTACAGGTCTCTTTAGTGTATCCCTGTACACTTTAGTATGGATTTTGATTGTAAGAATGGAGAAAATGAGACTTTTTTGACTGCACTTTCTCTGTGTATGTTTTTGCTAAGTATTTATACAGGAAATAGAAAGTGCATGCATTGTTTAATTCTGGCTTTCACCTGATGCCAAATGCTTGGACTGCAGTGGGAAGGCCCCTAAAAGTCCCCATGGATTTTTGCATGCTCCTAAACATTAGATACTTCCTTGAATATTACATAGGTGTAATCTTCACCCTAAAATAGGCTACCAGGTGCTTTACCCTTAGTCTAACCCTACGGTATTTCTTGCAAGAGAGTGGGTGGTCATGGGAGAGGTTGGAGGATGATTTTGAGATAGATTCTCTAGAGGAACAGAACCAATATGATACATGTATATGTGCATGAAAGAGATTTATTATAAGGAATGAGTTTACACAACTGTGGAGTCTGACAAGTCCCAAGATCTGCAGGATCAGTTGGTGAGCTGGAGACCCAGGAGGGCTGATGGTGTAATTTCAGTCTGAGTCTGAAGGCTCGAGACCCAGGAGAGCTGATGTCATAGTCCCGGTCCAAACACCACCAGGCTCCCAAGACCCAGGGAGAGCTGATGATGTTTCAGCTCAAGTTCAAAGGCAGCAAAAAGCCAGTGTCTCCGCTGGAAGGTAGGCAGGCAGGAGGAACTCTCTCCTACTCAGGGGTGGCTCAGCTTTTTTGTCTTTAATCGACTGCATGGGGCCCACACCCATTAGGAAGAGCAATCTGCTTTACTTTGTCTACCCATTTAGATGTGAATCTTACTCAAAAACAACCTCAGGTAAATACCTAGAATAGTATTTAAACAAATATTGGGCACCTGTGACCCAGTCAAGTTGACACGTAAAATTAATCATCACAATGGAGATATGAACTTCTACCTTGTTTAATTCTCTGGGCCATCCAACAGCTCTCCTATGAATTGTTATACTTTCTCAGGTTTCTCAACTGGCATAATAAATAAAATAGTGAAAAGAGGTTCGCTTAGTGAGCAGTGACTGAGTTTTCACTGCTTGTGGGTACCGGTGAGGCTCTGAGGGAGAACACAGATGAACTAGTTATGATTTCTCCCTCAGAGTTAAAACTTCCTCCAGGCCAAATGCCTGCTGCCAACCTTGTTTGAGAAACTCATTTTCTTTACTCCAATTTATTCTAAGTATGTCAGCACTTGAAAGGTTTCTTTGAAAATGTGACAATCCTGGGTCTAACCAGTACCAGTGGGTTAGTTCTCTTCCACCTGCTCTAGCTTCTTTTTGATCCTTGAAAAATCTCTTTCCCCTTGAGAATGGGCTGCTTTTTATTCCCTTGGTTTTAATGTTTCAGAGAATCTGGCTGACAGTCACTATATAGGAAGGGGGGGAAATGCCATCCAAGGAAAACCCTCAACTGTCCTAGAAACTTTTCAAATGAAGTCATGCTCCTGATGAGATTTTGAAGCAGCGACCTGAATTTGAACTGTGTGTCAAGGTTTCCACTGGCTCTCGAGTGCCGTGGACTTTGCTGGCTGTGTATCCATTGGCTCTGCACTGGACTTTGCATTTTTATCATCTTTGGTCTTCTCATGGGCAAAGGACACCTGGCTTTGTAAGCACAAAGGACACATTATCTCAAATTGTGGATCCCAAGCCAGCATGTTCCAACAACTTCGCTGTGGTCGGCTCCTTCCCCACCCTGCTTCTCCCACCTGCTCAGTGTCTGCATTTGTTGAAGGTGAGGGTATGGAACAGGAGAGGGCGTAGGAAAGTGGATGCACGGGTTAGCGTTTGCTTCCTGCTCTGTTTGATGAGCACTGAGGGCGAGTGCCAGATTGCAAAGCCTGCAGAGGGTTCAGGAAAGGATGTAGTGATGAGAACAGCAGCTGGCCTGCGGGTCCGGAGTCACAGAAGTAGTGTGTTTGTCACTTTCCTCATCACTGTTGTATGTGCTTCAGACTTTATATACTGTGTGTTCCTGTGATATTTGGAAGAATCTGTACAAATGAATTTAGGATGGAAAGGTTTAGTTGTGTCGTGTGGAGAACCGGGATGAGCTGCATCTGGGAAGGGTTTTCTATGGAAGCTTAAGGTGCTGGTCTCAAACCCTAAAACTATTCTTTCCAGTCTGGATCAGATTGCCTCTTAAGTTATAGTTTATAATTGGAGTAATAAATGCATACAAACTGAATAATCCGAAAAAAGTGTGAAGAATTAGCTCTGGAAAAATCAATATTAATTTTAGGATCGAGAGATTATTGTAGGTCTCTGGGGTTAAAGTCTCTCAGGAGAGACTTAACGTAAACTCAAGGACTTGTGTGGAAAGACACAGATTGCTCTTGCCCTTAAAATGTTTCCAAGAGAAAAATCCTTCTGGTTCAGTAGTTTTCTTTTCAGTTCAATGGCCGAACCTGCTCTGAAAGCAAAACAAGGGAAGTAAATGCTGGGATTTCCATAAGAGAGATTGATGCCTAAATTAGTTTTCAGTGACATGGTCCTGTTAACAACTCGTAGGAAAAGTTATTGAGGAGAGACAGCTTTTTTATTATTTTTTCTTAAGCGTTTAGTGGAATCTCCTGCTGTTTCATAGAATTTCAAATGGGAAGTGAGGGACTCAGTAGCATAATTTTTCGGTGCTAGATTCTTAGTAGAGGTTTTGTCCTGGTGAGCCGTACCTAAGGCTTTGCCCATCATAGCCCTGCATCAGCCTTTTTTGTTCAAATTTAATTTGTTCCCTAGTTACCTTTTCGTGAATGCGGTTTGTCTGCATAATCAATCAGATGGACTTTGCTGTTGATCCAACTGGGTTGTGAAGACTTTGTGGACTGGCTGAGTCTTGAATGTTACAGTCATTTGGAGGCAGTTGGGTGGTCTGTGGAAACAAATCTCATTTGGGAATTACCAGGTGGAGTAAATCTGGATTCAAGACTTCGGTTCGAATCTCAGCTGGCATTGGAAAACGATAAATAACTCCCTGGTAATCTGTGTGAATCTCACAGGCCAAGATTCTTCTCAACCCTCTAAAGAGAAGACAATTTCAGGCAAAATTATGGTCTGTGGGAATTGCTGTCAATTCTGAAATGAACCTAAAAGAAAATAATCTCGTATTATCTAAGTAGTTATGAAAGAATGTACATAATTATTGTTTTCTAGCATTTATAGAAAATTTTATATAAGTTTTGTTTAAACTTTTGGGGGATTTTACAAAATTTATAAAATTCTTCCTTTTAGCAAGTTAAATTCAAACTCACTATGTTAAAAAATGTGCTACGAATGCTGCAGGAAATCAGAAAACATAGACAATGAAGAAAGTGAAAATTACTTCACCCAGAGAACTGGTTTTTAAATTTTGAGGTATCCGCGGATGTGTATCCACAGATACACTTATTTCACAACCATCAGGTCATGCCGTATATGCTCCTGCAGCTTGTTTCAGTCCAACAACACATTATCCACCTCCTCGCTCATCAGTAAATACTCTCTCATAGGATCATTTTAAATCCCTGTATAATATTTTCTTTTCCTTTTCACTTATTAAATACCTATTAGAACTTATTGTGCACCACAGTTTTAGTTGCCTTACAAAAATTAACTCATTTAATATGAACACAGATGTGTCAGTTTATCTAATCATTTTGTTAATATTGAGCATTTAAGGCGATTCTAGGTATCCTTAAAATGAACATCATTCGCAGTTATGGTTGCGCTTACCCTCGTTTCTTTAAGATAAAATTTTAGAAGTAGAGTTTCTAGGTCAAATGGCATGCACATTTTAAGGTGCAATATATATATATATGTCTATATAGCAGCCAGAAAGGCCAATTGTCAATTTTATATTTTAACCAGAAATATATGAGCAAGCAGCTCATTGCATGCACCTTGCTATATTTTCATTAAGATAAACAATCAAAATCGAAAAAACTCAAAAAGAAATTCTTTTCAAAGTGATAGGTAAAAATTGATTTCTCATTTTTAATACTGTTCATCTTTTTCCTATTGATTTCTGAGCGTTCTCTTGGTATTAAAGGTATTCGCCTTTTAGAGTGTGCTGCAGTTTCTCCCTTTGCCATCTGCTTTGTTTCTCTGATTATAGTAGTTATTATCAAATGCAAGTGTTACTTTTTCTGGTTGTCAATATATCTGTTTTTTTCCCTTTCCATTTATGCTTATATGGGACTGATTCCTGGATTACATAAGAAATATACATAACTTTTCTTCAAGTTACTTGTATAATTTTATTTCTTTTATTGTGTTTTAAAGCTTTAATCCATCTGGAATTTATTTTGGCCAACATCCTTTTTTTTTTTTGAAACCATCTAGAATGCTTTCAGTACATAGGAGCAAATGTTTCCATGCAGTTTTAGAAGAAGTTTTATAATAAAATACAAAACTTTGGGTTTAATAATAATAAGTTTAAAAAATTAACATAGATTAGGTTCTTCATCATGTGCCAGGTAGTGTGCTACAGACTTTGTATCTATATTTCATGGGCTTCTAATAGTAAGTGTGATTTGAAGTGTCTGATACTTATCAAAGTGGAGTCATGGTGACCAATTATCTTCCCAAATGGCCTGGGACATTGTTTGGCAAGGGGCATAATTACTCAGCCACAATGCTGGCTTTATTTGTAAGTTCCTGCTTATCCACGCCACCATGGTAGTCTGGGTAATGTTTCTGTCTCTTGTCTTTTTCCTGCTAGCTTCTTCTTCCAGTGGTTTTGAGTCCAACTGTCCCTGTGAGTGAGTGTTGGTACTATCTTCTCTCTTACTGACAGCATCTACTGACACAACTGGCATTGTTACTGCCTTTCTGCTTTTAATCTAGAGGGAAGAAGTTGATTCCTGCATAATAAGCCTGGGTTTCCATTTTTAGGCAGCTGTCTTCGTGTGGCCATGTGTTTCACCCCTTCCTCTCGTCATCTGCACCGCAAGCGTCAACATTTGCACGTTTTCCCAGCATCTCTGGGAGTTCGTCTCCGTCCCTGTGGGGCCCAAGGTCCTATGCTGTTCTACCTTTTGGCCCTGGCTGTGAACAGCAGTTGCTGTTTATGGATTCTTGTCATCTCTTTGTATATCTGTTCTCCAAACCAGATTTGACACACCAATTGTCAATTTATGGAATCTTGCTCAGGTTAGCACTGAGGTTCTTCTGCAGTTTCGTTTTATTGATTGACCATTAAGAATCCAATTCATAAATTCACTCGAAAGTATTTACTGAGTGCCTTCCAGTCCCCAGGCTCTGGGCTAGGCATTGGAGATGCACATGTAAATAAAAGAGGCAGCTCTCTGTTCTCACTGACATCACAACTTAGGAAAAAGATAACAATTAATCATACATGCAAATGCCATTGCGAACTGTGATAGTGTAAAATGTCATAAGGAAAAGTGGAAAGATTTGTGAGCTTCGATTGTGTAGACATGATGTGGTTCTCGGCCACAGGAAGGCATCCTCAGGAAGGGAAGCTTGAGCTGCCATCTGAAGAAAAGTGGGCACAGATCAGGAGATGGCAGTGCAGAACTCCAATGCAAAGGCCCTGTGGTAGAAAGCGGCAAACACACAGGTCTAGAACTGAAAGAAGACAAAGTGAGAGCAGAGGACAGGTGGATGAGTTGCGGCTGAAGAGGCTGGTCCAGGCCAGATTTTGCAGGCCACCTTAAAAACAGTAAGAGTCAAGGAAGTATGTTAAGTGGAAAGGCTGTCATTTACTATGTGTGTGTGTTTTAAAAATAGTATTAAGTTAGCAATTGCCAAGTCATAAAGTAATTCTTAACTTTGACCAATGATGGTTCAGTTTTTCAAAAGTGAATTAAGCATACTATGTAAAAATGGCTTTAAACTGGGTGCTTCAGGGGTTACAAAGATGAAGCAGATGTCTTCCCTCCAGGTGCTGGAATTCCAGCAGAGGGCATTAAATGTGTGCACAAATGGCCGTAATGTGAGTGTGAACAGTGCAGATAAACTAGTACAAGTATTTGGAGATAGAATGATTATTTTATGAGAGAGGTCAATAATCTCTTGAGACAATAATCATGGCACTGGCTCTTTAAAAATTAAAAAACACCAGTGTTATTGAGATATAGTTCACACACATAGATAATTCACCCACCAAAAATATATCATTTAATAGGTTTTTTTTTTTGAGACAGAGTTTCGCTCTTGTTACCCAGGCTGGAGTGCAATGGCGCGATCTCGGCTCACGGCAACCTTCGCCTCCTGGGTTCAGGCAATTCTCCTGAGTAGCTGGGATTACAGGCACGCACCACCATGCCCAGCTAATTTTTTGTATTTTTAGTAGAGACGGGGTTTCACCATGTTGACCAGGATGGTCTTGATCTCCTGACCTCGTGATCCACCCGCCTCGGCCTCCAAAGTGCTGGGATTACAGGCGTGAGCCACCGCACCTGCCAATAGTTTTTATTTTCACAGCTATGTGCTTATAAAATGAACTGTCAGTTCTAGAACGTATTTATTACCTCTAAAAGTAACCCTGTATGCTTTAGCAATCCCTCTCCCTCTATTTCACCTTATTCCTAGTCCTTGGCAACCACTAATCTACTTTCTATCTCTATAGATTTCTCCATTCTGAACATTCCATACTTGTGTTCCATAGCATGTGTTCAAAGTTCATCCATATTGTAGCATGTATCAGTAACTCAGTCCTTTTCATGGTCAAATAACTTTCCGTTGTATGGATATACCACATTTATTTACCCATTCATTGTTTGATGGTCATTTGAATTTATCTATTAATACCTTGATACTGTTGTGAAGAGTAGTGCCACGTGCATGTACTTGTTTGAATACCTGTTTTCAGTTCTTTAGGATCTATACCTAGAAGTGAACGTGCTGGGTTATTCTGTTTAATTATTTGAGGAACTGCCAGACTGTTTTCCAAAGTGGCTGCTGTTTTGCATTCTGAGTGCTCTGACTTCTCCACATCCTTGTCAACACTTTGGCTGTTTAACCAAAGCCATCCTAGTGGAGATGAAGTGGTATTTTATTATAGTTTGGTGTGCATTTCCTTGATGAGCAATGATGTCCAGCATCTTTTGATGTGGTAGCATTGGTTCTCACATTTAAGCATAATGAATCGCTAATTCCCTTTTAAGTTGATGTAAAAAATGAGATTAAAATTGAGGTCATCTGTAAATTCCATGAGGGTGGGGACCTCCATGTCTTATTTAGAACTGTAATCCCATCACCCAGTAAAACACTGGCTGGCTGGCTAGTTGGCTGACTCACTACTGACTTCTTCCTTCTAATGAAGGTAGAAGAGAAAAGATTTCTGAAATACAATGAGTTTTTCTTCCACCTGCCTTTTACGCTGCCTTATTCAGCTTACTGACTCACCCATATTTTCAAAGAAAGAAAACTTGGGGGATATGAGATCTTTAATGAAGCTGGTGTTTCAGTGCTGAGGGACAGCTCATTTTCTTTGTCTTTCTGAATGACTCATTTTTAGAATTATGGAATTGTGGAATTTAATAGAGAATTTTGAGACCCTTAGAAATTAGATTTTAAAATTAAATGTATCATTCTTTTTACCTCTCCAAGCAACTGTTGTCATCTTCTTTGAACTGTTTATTTGTTTTCATGATTGTTCATGAAATCAAACAATAAACATAGAACAGCATAAAGACTATCCTGGCTGGGTGCCGTGGCTTACGCCTGTAATCCCAGTACTTTGGGAGGCCAGGATATGTGGATCACCTGAGGTCAGGAGTTCGAGACCTGCCTGGCCAACATGGCAAGATTCCGTGTATACTAGAAATACAAAAATTAACCAGGCATGGTGGTATGCACCTATAATCCCAGCTACCTGGGAGGCTGAGGCAGGAGAATCACTGGAACCTGGGAGGTGGACATGCAGTGAGCCGAGATCGCACCACTGCACTCCGGCCAGGGTAGCAAAGGGAGTCCCTGTCTCCAAAAAAGTAAAAAAAGAAAACGAAAAAGAGAAAATCAGATTGTTATTCTTAAAGTCACTCTTTTTCCTTAACGGGTACTATTATTGGTACAGAGACAGTAACAATAAATTAAAGGCTAGAGGGGCAGAATCTTAAGAAAAATCAATGTAAATCCATATCCTCCAATCAAGACCTCATCTACCCTTATGTTTTTGGAAATTGTTTATAATACAGTAAAATGTCGGAGCATCAGTTATGCCAAAAGTCAAATTGCTTCATTCACCAATGGGAAGCTACCTCAGAAATTTAGCGTTTCCAAATATAAAGCGGTGCTCTTTCCATGTGTCACAGTCACTGTTATAAGACCACCAGGGTCATGAGTACTCGGCTAACATTCCTGCTAAAATGTCTCAAGAGTCCCTAGAGTCAGCAGCACCAAACGTGGCTGTCAGGAGGATAGAGCAAGAGGCCAGACCTTGTCCCCGGCCCCTTCTAGGTAAAAAAAAAAAAAAGTAATAACTAATAGAAAACAGACAAGAAAGCTGTTAGATTGACAATCATTCGTGATATCCAGTCTCCCTAGGGAGAGACAATAAAACAATTATCCTCTCAACTCCAAAACCCTTAGGATAACTCGAAGAAAGGTCCCTAAAGTGTTGTGATTGCCCTGTTTACTGATATAACTTCTTCACTCTTGTGGCTGTTATTTGACACCTTGGACACTGCGGCTCTCCGAAGAGTTTCTGCATAAGCATAAGCCAAGCGTGATTCAAAAATCATCTTTCAGCCCAGAAACAGAAGGTTGGGACAGAAGAGGTTCTGCCAATTTGGCATCAGAGAGGTTTCTGTAAGGCCAGTTATAAAGACACTCTGCTAATGTAATAAGCACAGGCCATCCTAAGGGAATGGAAAAGCATTTTCCAGAACTTTTATTTCTTGTGTTAAGGATTTAAGCATAAACCTCTGAAATGCCCTGAGAACTAAATTTCTACCTTGAATATGTTTCTTTGGTTTTTCCTAGTTTCCATTTTCTTAACCAAGCTTTGAATCTATCTATTCCACTTTATTAAAACGACACAAAATAAAATCTAGAGTCACGAAAGATAATTTAAAAGAAAGTAGCCCACTTTCTGTGCATGATACGATACATTTTTGCATCTTCTCATTTTGCATGCAAGGCCTTCCCTGCTCAAAGAGGGGGAACATTTGCACAGCACATTCCCGTGCTGGGCGAGTGATCACTTGATCTGGGATTTACTGCCATTACGGGGACGAGGGGAAAGACAGCAGTGTCTGCCTGGCATGCATGTGATATTCATTTCTGGATGGATGGGTGGATGAATGACAGCACAAACATGATGAGTGTGGTATTGAGTTTTGTGTGTCGATTTGGTTAAGAAACCATACCCAGATATTTAGTGAAATATTGTTCTAGATTCTTCTGCCTGGGTATCATGTAGATGAAATTAAATTTAAATTAGTTGAATTTGAATCAAGAAGATTACCATCTGTAACATGGGTGGGCCTCATTCTGTTGGTTGAAGGCCTTTGTAGGTAAAGGCTGACCTCCCTCAAACAAGAGGAAATCCTGCCAGCAGATCAACTTCATGAAATGCAGCATCACCTCTTGCTTGGGTCTCCAGCCTTCCAGGCTTCTCTGCAGAGTTTGGATTTACCAGCCCCCACAATCACGTCAAAAAATTCCTTAAAATCTGTTGCTGTCTCTTATACACACACGCACACACACACACACACACACACACACTCGATACAGTGACATATACATGCATGATATTGTTCCTGTTTCACTGGAGAACCCTCTGAAGAACTGAATAATTCAGTAAGTTCAGGAGAACTTTCTGGATGAATACATCCATCACTGGCTAGGACTACTGAGAGTGAAAAACAACGAGGGATGTGTGATACAAGCTGAGTTAAATGTTAACATTGCATGTGCCAGGGTACCCACGTAGTACCCGCAGCAGAGGAGGGCAGGGCTGCTCAAAGGAACCAGATGGGCTGAACATCTTTGAACCAAGCACCAACTTTTTTTACATGGTTGAAATCATGGTACACGTGGTATACATGAAATAATGTATTCTGCTTTTTCTCCCAATAGCACATCATTAACATTTTCTTTTCTTTTCTTTTTTTTTTTTTTTTTGAGACGGAGTTTCGCTCTTGTTACCCAGGCTGGAGTGCAATGGTGCGATCTCGGCTCACCGCAACCTCCACCTCCTGGGTTCAGGCAATTCTCCTGCCTCAGCCTCCTGAGTAGCTGGGATTACAGGCACGCGCCACCATGCCCAGCTAATTTTTTGTATTTTTAGTAGAGACGGGGTTTCACCATGTTGACCAGGATGGTCTCGATCTCCTGACCTCATGATTCACCGGCCTCAGCCTCCCAAAGTGCTGGGATTACAGGCTTGAGCCACCGCGCCCGGCCTCATTAACATTTTCTTACGCTGCATAAGCTTCAAAAATCCTGTAGTGGTTATGAAACATTTCATCCTGTTCTCTGCTGTTGGACATGTTTCTAGTCGAACACTGTAAGTAACGCCACATGGAACACCTTCATGCATATGTGCCTTCTCATCCCTTGTTTCTGAAGGGGAAGCAACCAGTAACGAGACTACTGGACCAGACAGTAACATTTGCTTTTTCTAAAGGAAGTAGAAAAATCAAGAAGAAAAACCAATATATATATATATATATAGAAAATATAAAAAAGATGAAGGCCAAAAATTCAAAGAGATCAGTGATCAGTAAAATTATAAATGGATTAAAGCTCCCATAAACATTGGAGACCCTCAAATCAAATATCTAGGAAAAGTCATTATATACAGTTAGATGTGGTTTGCAAGAGGAATATCTCACAGTGTGACACAGAAAAATTGAAATTAAAGGTGTGAAAAAATATAACCTAAAACTAATCAATGCAAGTTGCTATAGCAAGAATATCAGATGAAATAAAATTAAAGGTAAAAAAGTGAAAAAGTGAGATTAGAAACAATATGTTAAGAAAATATTATAATAATTCTCAGTAACATTGACTTCATATTTACATAAAAATTTGTCTACCTTACAAGGAGAATTTGACAACTCTTTAATCATAAGGACAGATTTTAACACACTACGCCCAGAAATGGACACCTCAAGCTGAGGAGCTGTAAAAGTATAAAATATTTGAACAATTGAAATTGTGTGATTTAATAGACATATTTAAAACTTTGCATTGGAGAGAAGAATAAACATTTATCAACGAGTACATGAAGAATTGTAAAAACTTGACCACTCATTAGACTCCAAAAGTCTCAACATATTCCAAAGATTGACATGACATACAATACAATTAAATTGTAATTAAAAACAGCAAAAAAAGAATACAATGATGTTTATTTGGACTAGTTGTGTTTTTTTTTTGATATGGAGTTTTACTCTTGTTGTCCAGGCTAGAGTGCAATGGCACAATCTCGGCTTACCACAACCTCCACCTCACGGGTTCAAGCAATTCTCCAGCCTCAGCCTCCTGAGTAGCTGGGATTACAGACATGTGCCACCACACCTGCCCAATTTTGCATTTTCAGTAGAGATGGGGTTTCTCCATGTTGGTAAAGTTGGTCATGAACTCCCCAACTCAGGTGATCTGCCTGCCTTGGCATTCTAAAATGCTGGGATTACAGGCATGAGCCACTGCACCTGGCCACTTGGAATAGTTTTAATAGTAGCCACCAATTGGGTATATCTTATTATCTGTGATTAGGTGAATGACTTCTAAAACAAGAATATTATACACTGATTAAGGTGAATGAATTACATATAATGATATGAATGTGCATACGTTTTTAAAACATAATAATGCATGAAAAAATCAAATTCAAGAGCAATATATAGTGTAATATCATTTATGTAAAATTCAAAATATAAAGGAATATCACATATAATTATGGCTAAAATTATATATAGTAAAATTATGTCATTTAATATGTTATATTAACAGTTATTTGTAGGCAATATATAATTATTTACTATATTATTTAATTACAGAAATTTAAATATATTATTTAACTATATAAATTAAGATTATATTTATTTAATGTATACTTATAGATTGTTTAATATATAGTATGATATATTAATAAAATAATAATGAAAGAATAGTTATTTGCCTTTGGGAAAGAAGAGAAAGGAATGGAATTAGGGATGGAAGAGGCCAAAGAGATCTCTACTGTACTTTTCAGAATCCGAAATAAACATAGAGAAATGTTAACATGTGTTAACTCTGGGTGCTGGCCACATAGGTTTAAGTTACTTGCCAGTGATAGATAGCCGGTAGTTGATATTTTAGCTTCAATATTTTGGTTTCCTTATTTCTTATTGTTTAAAAGTGCTTAATGTTTATAATTTCAAACTGAATTCCTTCCATGTTTCCTAGGCTTATTTAACTTAAAAAGCGACTCAAGTTTTCATCTTCCACTCTGGAAGTTTATTCTGTTCACATTCTCACTCACTTTTCTCCTTGACCTCTCGGGAGCTTTGGTCATGATTCCTAAACGAGGAAGCATTACAGAGGCAGCTTTCATCGGGGAAGCTTGCATATGAGGGTGAGGTGTAAACCTGCTGTTACTATTGACTTGATTCTGACTTAGCGTGAATTGCTAGCCTCTGAGCATTATCCAGAACTTCAGAAGAAAACAGCCTTCTCCTTTTACTCTTCAATCACAGAACAATAACGTTTCTTCAGCATCTCCGATGTGCCCGGTACAGTGCCTCAAATCCAGCACATTGTGGAGGAGCAAAGAAATACGAGCAAACACTGTTTCTGCCCTCACAAAAGGTGACCATCAGACTCGGTGCAGTGGCTCAGGCATGCAGTCCCAGAACTTCAGGAGGCCAAGGCAGTAGAATTGCTTGAACCAGGAGTTCAAGACCCAGCCTGGCCAACGTATTGAGACCCTGTCTCTACAATTTCTTTTTTTAGTGGTACATGCCTGTGGTCCCAGCTACATGGGAGGCTAAAGAGGGAGGATCACTTGAGCCCAAGAGTTGGAGGCTACAATGAGATGTGATTGTGCATTGCACTCCAGCAAAGGTGGGGTGGGGTGGGCTGGCACAGAAACCTGCTCTAGACTATTGCCACTCAAGGCTTGTTGTACACAAGACTCTGCTGAACAGCTTAGTAAACTGTAGATATCTGGGCCCCAGGACACACCCCAACAGATTCTGCTTGAATAGGTCTGGAATGGAGCCCAACAGTTTGCATGATGCTGGTTTGCCACAGATCACACTTTTAGTAGGCCGTTTTAGACCAGAGCATCTCAAACTTCCAAGCACATTCAAATCATCTGCGATCTTGTTAAAAACAGAATGTGCCTCAACAGGTTTTAGGTAGGGCTGAGGTTCTGCATTTCTAACAAGTCTCAGATGAGGCCAAGTCACGGCTGGAGTTTGAATAGAGGGACCAGGGGTTAGAGAGATCAGTTGTCACTTGGATCTAGAGACCTTAGCGAATTTGCCCACACGCAGACACCAGCCCTGCAGAGCAAAAGCCAGAAGAAATATACACTGCTTTTGCTGGAGAGAAATCGGTGTTAACAGGGAACCTTTTGCAACCTTGTGTTTGCCCTTTGCTCCTTGAGAATTTTGGTTTCACATTGATCTTTAGTTAAAGGACAATTGTGAGTCAAAGGCTTTGAGAGAGAATATTAGTTCTTTTTTCTGTATGCTTTTAATAACGACCAAGATTGTTCACTTTTCTCTGAGTTTATGATAGCTACATAGGGATGATTTTCATCAAAGGTCTGAAACAACATTTTTCTATCAGTATTTACCTGATTCTTGTGCAAAGGTCAGTGGAAAGATATAATGTTCTTCTCAGAGTCCATAGAAACTCTTCAGATTAGTTTTTATTTCACATTCATTAATATAGTATTTCTTTATAGAATATAGCATAAAGGGATAAATTTTAAGAGCCCTATATCAACCAGGATTTCCAAAGTGAACTAAAATTCTTTCAATGCAGATTTAGAGGGAGCAGGCTTATATGTTGTCCCCAAAATTTTATTTCTGAAACAGAGGTGGGAGAAGATTATAGACTGTAGTGTGCTCCAGTCTATTGTGTATAATTATTAGAGTATAATGAGCACTTTTAAGGTTGGAAAAGCTATTTAGATTGTAGAAGAACTAAAATAATGTATCTTAGTTTTTTTTTTTTTATTCTAAAAGCAGGAGTTTACTGCTCTAATAGGGTTTCTGAAGAGAATTAGAGGCCCCTGCAATCTTTGAGCACTAAGATTAGGTCCTTGTTAGCTGTGTTCATTTGGAGTAAATATCTAGATCATGAACCAAGGACTCCTAGAGATGAGGATCTACTCCTGGGGTGTATGTATTTCTTGGACAGAACTGCACATTGGAGTCACTTGGGAGTTTTCTGATGCCCTGGCAACACTTAGGCCAATTAAATCAGAATCTTCTAAGCTGTGGCCTGGGCATCAGTGCTGTTTAAATCTCCCTGAGGATTCCAAAGCACGATCAGGACTGAGAACCAGCGGGGGAGAAGCCTTGTCTTCTGAACCGCATGCTCACCTCCTATAGTTCTAACTCATGAGTTTGCTCAGTCTGAGCCACATTCACAGGTCATTTGGTGTCTTTCCCTTAACTTCTACATTATCCTTCTCTTTTTTAGATTCTCCTAGATATGTTTATATTCTAAGAATAGAGCTATTCTTTAATTGTGAAAGCATCATTTTGTTGTAATTTCCAGCTAATTAGGATTCACATTAGATTTTTGTTTGTACTTAAAGAAATGCATGTAGATTTCTTTTGGGTTGAGACTATATCTTTTAATCTCTCTCCTTTCCCAAGAGGATGCTGAATTAATGTATCCTTTCATTTAATTATCTGTGGTGCACAGTGTATAATTTAATGCCTGGCACACAGAGAGTACTCAGCAAATCTTTGTTGAATGTACGTTTGTTCTTCTTTAACTCTGATGGCTCAAATATTCAGTCAGCTTCTGAATCTTGTTGACATAGGCTCTCAAACACTTAAAAGCCATTTCCTGGGTTGCATTAGCACCCATCATTGTCTTGGTGTAGATCATTCTTACCTTTTCTGCCTTCCAACTACTCACTCTCCTCTTTCAGGTGTGTCTTCTCCCTTGATGGACTAAGGTAACCTCTGCCTTCACATCCCAGCTTCCTCTGTGCAGCCAAAGTGATTTTTAAAATTAACTTTCTTCCACGTATTGAGTTGTATTTTAATATGTTATTAATACTTACATCATTATATTAGCCCAGAAAATATCTCTTCCTTTACACAGGTACATCTTATTGTTTGCTTTTCACATATTTTGCAGTGTAAAGTCTATCAATGTTACATTGATAGGTTAACATTGTGAATTGGGTCTTTTTGTATAGTTTGTGTTTTAAGCAGTTATTAATGGCATATAGGAAACATTATTTTTGAGATGGAGTTTTGCTCTTGTTCCACAGGCTGGAGTGCAGTGACACGATCTCAGCTCACTGCAACCTTTGCCTTCCAGTTTCAAGCTATTCTCCTGCCTCAGCTTCCCAAGTGCCTGGGATTACAGGTGCCCACCACCACACCTGGCTGATATTTGAATTTTTAGTAGAGATGGGATTTCACAATGTTGGCCAGACTGGTCTTGAACTCCTGACCTTGTGATCTACCCACCTCTAGCTTCCAAAGTGCTGGGATTACAGGTGTGAGCCACTGCACCTGGCTCTGGAAAATTGTTTTTATAGCTAATTTTTTTTGAAGTTTCTAAATTACAGGCTGTCATGTCTCTTAAAATCTATGCATATTATCTGCTTTCTTGTGTAATTCTAGAAGCTATTTAACTTTAGAATAGCCTTAGTTCATAGTGGTAATGAAAAGCATTCTTTGTTTTTGAATTTACAGGCATGCCTTTAATATTTTATTGTGAAGAACAATCTGGTTCTCTAAATTAAGATGGACTCTTCACAGTGTTAAAGAAATATTCTTTTGCTTTAGTTTTACCATGTTTGTGACATTTTGAAACCAGGATTAATGTTAAATTTATTGGTGTTGCATCTGAAAGCATGAATACATAGCAGTTCTTTCATTTATTAATACGAAAAATCATATCAGTAGGTATCTTAAAATCAAACCAACCTTGCATTCCTAAAAAACAGTATTTGGTTATGATATGTTATTCTTCTAATATACTGTTGAATTCTGCTTAACTGTGTTTTATGTGGTATTTTTGCCTTTGTATTTGTAAATAGATAGTCTACAGTTCTTTTATCTATGTTCTCCTTGTTACATTATGGCAAGCCTGTGGTCTCTTCTCACACAGGTTCAACTACTTATGCCATATAAAATGTATTACAGTTCCCTAGTGGGTAATGCCATTTCCTGGCTTCGTGGCTTTCCATGTGCTGTCCTCCCTTGTGTTTCTCTTTCCTTTCTTTGCCTTTCACACTTATGCAAAACTCTGACCGTTGTTGGTCATTGGGCCCCTCTTCAGTGAAGTTTTCCCAAATATACCCTCTCCATTTCCAACTCAGTTGATCATTTCTTTTTCTGGTGTCTCTCAGTAGTGTTTTCATATCTCTATTATAATATTGATCATATGGTAATAAAATTACTTTTGTATTTGCTTCTCTCACTGTATTTTAAGTCTTTGAAAGTGGAGATTTTGACTTCTTATCTTTAAATCACTGGTTCTCAGCTCCATGTTTATTAAATGCTAGTTGAATGCATGAGTGACTAAAGGGTACTGTAAATTGCTCCCAGCATGGCAGAGAGAAATGAGCACATTCTTTCTTAGTCATGTTCCTTTTAAATGGCCTGACTGTGCTTCTGTGCAAGGCCCCAAGACATGTATTGAATTGTTCATTCAATATTCATTCAATATTGTTGTGTTGCTTAATGTGGCATCATGGTGGCCGGGCATTATATTGAGATATAATGGAGGACAGGATTGTGAAGACAAGGATCATTCTTCAATAAAGTTTCATTTTCCTTTAAAATGTACCCAATTAATGGGAGTGGGAGCATTTGCCATTCCACAGATGAACACCTGCAGTGTGCTAGTAACTGTGCTGGACACCGGAGATCTGGCAGGAAATTCAACAAGCACAGTCTTTCATGGTAGAACTCACATTTTAGTTGGGGAGTCTCACCAAACATAATCAACTATACAGAATAATTTCTGACTTAAGAGAAGGTGATAAAATGGGAGAATGGGGTCATTTTAGATACTCGTGGTCAGGGAAGGAGTGTCTGAGGAGGTAATATTGGCCTGAAATTTGAGGAGGAGAGAGCCGCTTCTTCTCCAGTTATCTCAGAAAATTGTTCCAGGAAGAGGCAGCAATGAGATTGGCATTTTCCAGGAAAAGCAGGAAGGCCCAGCCAGGTTGGAAGGTAGTGAGCTAGGGCTTCTAAATGGAGAAGAAGGTGCAATGCAGAAAGAGCTTAGGTCATCTGGGGGCTTGTGGATCATGACTTAGTTAGATTGTCCTTTAACTGTGATGAGATATTTTTGGAAACTTTTGATTAAAGGAATTTTATGATCTGTTTAATACATTTTAAAGAACATTTGGCTGCTATGTAGGGATGAAGCGTTTTGTTCCCCTATACATTATTACAAGAAATGGTTACGAAAAAATATTAAACTGGCTGCTGTGTCCCCAGGAGGGCGTAGGCTGATGCCTGCACTGAGGCTGGAAACATGTAAGTGAGAAATTACAACTTTTCCTATTGAGTCTCAGTAAAAATCTTCCTCAGCTGTTCTACTGTTTCGTCTCTCCTCCCACTTTCTTCCCCAGCGCGTGGCTTTCAATCATCATCTTTATACGGGTTATTCAATTCACTCAGCTTTAAATTTCACTTTCCACACGGTACTCCTTACCAACCTTATAGCATCATTAACTTCCCCAGTATTACATAGACATAATGTTAGACTTTTATACACCTAGAAAGAGATAAAAAATAGTTCAGAGTTTCTCTTTTAAAAAAAAGTCCAAATTGCATCCTGTGAGTGACTAAGCAGCATTATTGAGAGCCGTTATAAAACAGCAGACAGCCTGGAGGTACTTACAATGATAGTAATGAAACAAAGCAATCTTTAAATTGATTTAGCAAAATGCTTAGTTACCATTTCATGGTAGGCAAAGCAATAATAAATCCTAAAGGAGAAATCATCCTAAGACATTATAAAAAATAAAACCAGCGTGAACTCATTGGTTGCTGTCAGCCCCTGTTTTTACGGCTTGCATATGAATGTTGGTGAGAGAGAGAGAGAACCCATTGGCAGGCTTTCGGCTGAAGTTGGATGCCTGTCAGCAGGGACGCCAAAGTTCGTCGGTACTCATGGTCTCTGTCTGGCAAAGGATCACATTCTGTTTACTGTACAATAGGAACACTGTGGCTCAACCCTGTCTCTCCTCTCCAGTGTAGACGCAGTGGTGTAATGAAGCTGGCTTGTGTTGTCCCCCAATTATTAGAATGTCTCCTAAACTGTGTGTTCAGTGATCAGTCATGCCACGTTGGTACTGTAGCTTAGAAGCAGCCACACTGTGAGTATTTACACCACGTAAGTTAGCATGTGCTACCAATCAGGAGTCCCCTCTTCTCCCTGATCCCACCAAAAGCCAGTAGTTTACCACCACACCACTGCCTGGATGTGTCACCAGAAACCACAGTGTGTTTAAACACAAACTCGTCATCTCTCCTCCCACCTTGCTCTTTGCATCAACTCTAATTTCTTGGCAGACTTTAAATCCAGGCTTGAATCTCCAGACACATCTTGGATTCTTCTTTTTTCTTTTTGCCCCAATATAAGACCCCTTTTCAGGCTCTCTATGTTCTCCTATCTCTACGCTTTATGTCCCCTCTCAATTTCTACCAGTGTCCTCCCAGGTAAGTGGTATCTTGGACTACCACTCAAAGACACCACAGGAAAATGGTAACTCTCCCTGTGCTGTCTTTTTCCTCTTGCAATCCTTAGTTGGATCTTCAGAAATAGCTGCTTAATTCGTATGTAACTTCCTTCCACCTCTTCCATTCCATCCAAAATATTGTTATTAGCACCCTTTCCTGATATGCATTTTGAATTCTATCACTTTACTGCTCAAACTGTCAACAACTCCTTCTGATTATTTAAATAATGTTCATGCTTCATAGCTTGGCCTACAAGGCAGTCATTAAGTAAGCAAAACCCACCTGTCCTGTGGATTTCTCCTGTTGTCTGTTCCCCTTCTTGATGTTCATGGGTCCCCAAATGGAACATACGCTGTTTCAGACAAATGCATGTCTAAAGTATACATTTTTCTAAAAAGCCTTTCTTTCCTCTTTGCCTGGGTAAAACTTATTTTTTTCTTTTAGATGTAACTCAAATGATGCCACCTCCTCAAACTCTTTCCTAACTTCCCACTTCCTATCCTCCAGCCAGAGTGATCTATTTCCTTGAACCCCTTGGTAATGTTGGACTGCTTTCCTAACTAACTTACCACTTCCTATCCTCCAGGCCAGAATGATCTATTTCCTTGAACCCCTTGGTAATGTTGGACTGCTTTTTGTAACACACATTATTTCTTCCTTTATTCGGCACAATGTGTAGTTACCAGTAAGAACCCCACCTCACTCATCTTTGTCCCTTGCTGAGAGGCAAGCGCAATGGCTTGTTCAGTAGAGATTTATTAAAAGAATAAATAAAAGGGAAATAGCATTTACACTTAGTGGTGCACCCTTTAGCTGCTGGAAGTAAAAAAAAAAAATAGAAGCAAAGAAAGTGAAAAATGACATTATAGTGTGACCGGGTTGCGGGATGTGATGGAGGCTCAGCTCCCCATGGGAGGTACCCGATGCACTCAAGTCCTTGGGCTCTCGTCCACCCAAGAATGGGTAGAAGGTCCTGGTGCAGTAATATTGTTCCAGTAAATATTGGACCCCAAGAATATTGGGGTAATATTGTTCAAGTAAATATGGACCCCAAGAATCCAAATATTGGATCACTTTTGCAGTAAAGTGATTTATTAGGCAGAGAGAGAGAAGTAGGGCGAGAGAGAAAGGCAGCTCCCACGCTGCCGTGGGAGGGGATCCCAGAGAGGGAAATCCGCACAGGTGAGGGGCAGGGGGTCTTTTCATCTGGGAGTTACTCCTGCCCCATTCAAATGTTTGTCCAGTGAGAGAAGTTCTTTTAAACTTCCGCTGGAATGCCTGATCTTTGATTCTGACATCTGATTGGTTGTTTGGCCCACGGTCCTCCCATAGCTTTCCGCGGGCTTTTCGAAACAAAAGCAGCTCACCTGGGCAGTCTATTTTCCCACGCCCGCGAAAATTAGACAAAGACCTCTCCGCTCCTGGAGACGGGAAAGAAGACAGGTCAGGCTTGTCGCTGGGAAGTTCTTGCTTTTGAAACCACGCCCCTTGCTGACCTGGGAAGAGAAGTTAACATATTCTCTCAGTGGGAACACTTCTGGAGGCCCCCCAAAAGTTTAACTTTTAAGTGGAACATTTTTATGTTATGTAATGTGTTTGAAGAGGCTGTCACATGGAAGCTGAAACAGAGCAGAATAATTCTACAGGGTAACAGAAGGCAGGCTCTGAATAAAGGGCTGGAAGTTATAGAACACGTTTTCATTTAATATAGAAGAAAATTTCCTGAGCGATAGAAGCTGTAATTGTCTGTCACAGGAATGAGATTCCTAAAAAGCTACCGAGCTCCTATCACAGACATGATGCAGATGTATGACCATCTGGCAGGAGTATTATAAAAGGAATTTCTGCAGGGAGTAGATATTCCCTAAGGTCTTTTAAAACTCTCTGATTCTATAATTCTCTGGCTTTTTGTGAGTCATCCAGCCTATTGTGGGGTTTAGGGCTGCACATCGCAGCCCTAAACCACAGTGGGTTGCCATGATCGCTGCTATTAAGACTTTTATTGTATAGTGGGAACATAAAAAATATTTAGTAAGAAAACATCTATAAGGGTCACCCTTGCAAAAAAAAACAAAAACAAAAAAAGACTTCTCAATTTAGGTCCCCTGCTTTGGGGAAAATGTTCTATCAGTACTCTTAGATCACAAGCTTAAAATCCAGAAAACCTGCCATATTAAGGCCACATGCTCTGGCTCACACCTGTAATCCCAGGACTTTGGGAGGCCAACGTGGGTGATTCATGAGGTCAGGAGTTTGAGACCAGCCTGGCCAATATGGTGAAACCCCGTCTCTAATAAAAATACAAATAAATTAGATGGGCATGGTGGTGTGTGCCTGTAGTTTCAGTTACTCAGGAGGCTGAGGCAGGAGAATTGCTTGAACCCAGGAGACAGAGTTTGCAGTGAGCTGAGATTGTGCCACTGATTCCAGCCTGGAGACAGAGTGAGACTCCGTCTGAAAGAAACAAAACAAGAAAACCTGCCATATTATCATTTTCTCCAGCACTAAATTTCTGCCTGGTTAAAATGATGGTTTAGTTCCATTTCAGTTCCTTTGTCATGCGTCCCCAAGGGCACAGATGAGCTGGGGAGTAAAATCTCATTCTGTAGAGGCTTTCATCTCGTCCCTCGTCTGGAATCTTTCCTCACCTGCAAACACCATTTGCAAATTGCATTCAGCTCCGCTGGCTTCTTTGCTAGATATTTGGATTGGGACCTTGGGCTTCCTTCTTCCAACTGCTGATCTAGAAGTTATCTCACCCTATGTTGTCTGATATGAGTGTAAGGACTGCTATATTTTTCTCATTTTTTCAGAAATTTGACTACTAGCAATGATAAATAAATAGAAGGGTAAACTTTTCCCTGCGTTCTTGACCCCTTCTCCTGTTTTCTTCCCTATATTATGTCACCAGTTACCCAAATCCTCCATCTCTTCAGCTTCAGCATGTTATCTTGGACTTCCTTCCCCCGTTCGATGCAAAATGTATTCAGGTCTTCTTGAGTCTCTTGCTCTCTCTCTCTGTCTTCTGACTGCCCTTCAAATCGTCTCGTCGTTTTTCTCCTCTGTTCTGACAGCCTACTGAAAAAATAGTCTTTCCTCATCGCCTTGCAGATTTTCCACCTCCAGTGCACTTCAGGACGATTGCTGGCCCCACTGCTGTAAAAGTATTTCTGCTAAGGACACCACGGACCTCCTGGCTGTCCACTCCAGTTTTCAGAACTTCTTTCTCTTGGTCTGTTTGTAGTAGTTAAATTCATGGAATGCTTTTTTCCTCCTTCACTTTCAGGCCATTAACCCTCTAAATCTCATCATCTTACTAGTCACTTTATCTGGACTTGACTCTATAAACATCTTTAAATAATGCATCAGAAAACAGTTTTTGAGCATTAACTCTAGACCAGGCGCTGCACTGGAGTGGGGGAAAATAGGTGAGCATCACCTGCCAGCCCTAAAGCATGTGGAGTAAGGCATTGCTCCCATGGAGTTGCCGTTGTAGGGTGTGATATGGGCCACGCAAGAATGCCAGGAGAAGGTTTAAGAGCAGCTTTATCTAGTTTGGGGATCTCAGAAACTTTCCCTGAGAAAGCTACTCAGCTGCATAGTGAAGGAGTAGTGGATTTTAACTAGGAGGAAGGGGAGGAAGAATGTTCCAGGTAGAAGGAACAGCACGTGCTTTAGAAGGCAACCTGTCATAGGGGATAGGGCAAGCGCTCAGCTTTCAATGCTGTCTTTGCCACTTATTAACAGTGTGATGGTAAAAAGAGAACATCATGCAATGCCTTTGGTCCAGGGTTCTGGGGCCTTTTAGGCAATTATCTCTGCAGTTGCTTATAGAGTACAGGCCTCACATTCCCACTCTCTGGGCTCATCCGAGGGTGCTCTCATTCTAGCAGAGGGTGCAGGGAAACTGGCATGGAGGAGCAGGCCTGTGGTGTTTGTGATTTGGATTTGGGGAATGTCTGGTCATGGAGTCCTTTTACTGGGATTTGAGGATAGTGGCATGTCAGCCCCCCCGATAGTGGGGGTGTGCCTCTCGGGATGGGTAGCACCCTGTTGAGATCCAGTGGACTGAGCTATCCCTGGGAAGACAAGACTGTGAAGGGCATTGAGTGTGGAAAGACCCCTTCTTGTGCAGTGATTGGATGTGAATGCTGGTTTATTGTGGAATCAAAAGGCACGGCAGATGCTTGTTGCAAGGCCCCCGGCATCTGAAAAAACTCACCACTGTACCGCATCCTCCAGGGGCAACTGCCGCTGCTGCCCTTTGATTAATGCACATAGTGGAGGATTTGTGCCTTTGCCTGTTTGTGGGACTTGGCAGCCATCCACTGCCTAATGTGAAAAAGGCCTATGGAAGGATCGGCCCCTTTGAAGCAGGGGGCTGGCGGTGGCTGCTGCGTGTGGCTGGGGTGTGGCCTCCAGATGCTAGATGCCTTCACTTTCATAAATTTTCCTTGCTGCCACTGGTGACTCCACACTCCCAATTACTGCCCTCTCTGGAGGTGGCTGTGGCCGGTACAGGCAAACTCAGGCTGGTATTGTTCTGCTGCCATTGGGAAGACTAGAGACACTGTTGGGGCTGGGGTCCCGAGGGATGGCACCCTAGATCAATAGGAAAGAAAGAACCAAGTTCAATTCCTGCACATCCTTCAAATTCTTAACTTTGGCAGGGGCAAAGATGGGGGGCTGTAATTTCTGTTTCACTCAGGCTTCAAATCAGTTCCACTTCTGTGCAGGGATGAATTTTGCTCTTCTCTTTGGGGATTCATTGGGGAAGGAAAGAACACAGATTTTCATTTACCTTCTGTGAGAACCCTAAGAGAGAGAGATTAGGCAAGGAAAGGAGGGTGCAGAAGGCGGTAATCCTGTGTCTGAGATAACACAATCGAGGTTCAGCCTCGGTGTGGTGACCCCTTACCTTGCTGCCTCTTTCAATAGATTATGCTGTGAGACACTTGTGTAGGCACGTTTTCTTCTCAAGGCCCAGACGTGAGACGCGTGTGTGGGAGCAACGTTTAAGCAGGTTTTGCTCTCACGAGCCAGCCCTGTACTTACTGGAGCCCAAGAACCAGTGCTCCTTAACGTGGTGCCCTCAAGACTCCTTGCGTGTTGCCCAGCCCAGTCCTGCCCGGCTCTCGCCACCATACCCCAGGGCCCCAGGATCGAAGCCAGGTTCTTCTTTCTTTCTGCATTTCCCACAATGCCCAGCCTAGAACAACTTCAAAGATGGGGTGTATCTATGTTGGAAGTAGAATTGCGATGAGATGGGTTCTCCAAAGAGGAGACAGTGAGTTTCTTTGGGGTAAAGATCCCTCTCTCATTTCTGGGCAGGGGGCTTTTGAAATACATATACTACCTAGTTTTGGAGCTAACTGATCCCTGGGCAAGTTCATGTCTTGACGGAGTTAGAATACTAGTACGGTGGGAACCCCATCATTTTATAAACCAAGAGGCAGGCTCACCCCAAAATGCAGCTGGATATTGGCAACATGCTGGTACTGTGGGCCCCTGATGGTATTACCACCTCAGACGTGATAGATGTGAAATACGTATACTGGATCCAAAAGTGGGTCATGGAAACCCTGATTTATAACTGGTTGGTTAGAAGCACAGGCCACAAACTGGGGCTGCAATTGACATCTAAAGTGGGGAGCAGTGCTGTGGGACTGAGACCTCTGCCTGTGGGATCTAACACTGACTCCACTAGACAGTGTCAGAGTTGAGTTACATTTCAGCACTTCTAGCTGGTGTCCCCTGGAGAACTAGTGGTTAGTGGGGAAGGTTCCTACACATTTTGGGGACCTAAGCCATTCTGTGTTAAATGAGTGTGTGGGAGTAGAAAAAAACAGTTTGGATTTTCCTCTTGTGGTAAAGAGTGTTTCTCTTCTGCTTAGGTGAAAGGTTCTGACTCACTTGTACTTGAGATTCTTTTTAGAGACACACACAAAAAAGATACATGAAGCTTGACGCAGTGCATAGGTAAACTGAGATTTCAGTAAAAAGGTGAAAAAGATGGACGGAGCAGAGGCTTCTTCCCTGTGGCTGTGGCCCAGCTCGCCCTGCCCTCCGCAGGAGCCTGCCTCAGAGGCACTCACCCTTCTTGGCAGGCATAGGGAGAGGCGCTCAGGACTACGCGGGGGGTTTAGTCACCAGTCTTACAGTTGTTTTACGGTTAGCACGACAGTGAAGAATTGAGCACAAGTTTAAGAGAAAAGTGATATATTTTCTGCCAAGCACCATTTTTATGTTCTCTTTTATCAGCCAGCCTCCAAAAAGGTGAGTTGTTTGATTTAGAAGCAAAAGCTGGAGTAAGAATTACGGTCACTTGGCGCTCTAACTCTCAGCCACTAGAGGGGGGTCGTGACCAAGAGTCTCTCTCCCCGGCCAGCTCCTGAGACTTCTTTCAAGATTGGCCGGGCTCTGCTCGAATGGACCCCACACTGAAATGGGTTATCTCTGAAAGGCTGACAACTCAGCAGATGTCTGTTAATCACGGTCCGTTTTTCCTTCCGTGAAGACAGCGTTTCCTACTCGAGCAAAGATGGCTCAACTTCCCAGCAGGAGTGTCTCTCAGGGTTCCTGGATGTGTATGGCCTCTGGCTTTGGGTTCTTTAAAGCTGTGGCTCCTGGATACAGAGAAAATAGCAAAATGGTGCACATCCCTTCCCCATTATTAGATGGGAGAGAATTTAACTGTGGACATGAGGATTATACTTTCCACATGCGGTCTGATATATGGCCTTATCAGGGTAGAAATATTTTAGATTCCAGAAATGCGTGGTGGTTGTTTAGTCACTGCTAAAAGCATACCTCTATAAAAGCAAGTGTGTGGGGCTTCTTCTAAAACTGGCATCTGTGGAAAATCCTAAGAATTGCTACTTTCTTCAAGGAGGTCTCTGTGTCCAGAGATGCCTGCATGATTCCCCCAAAACAATCTGTAGCTTCAGAAGAGGGTCAGAGTTCATGAATGACCTTCTCCGGAGCTCCTGTGGGCTGCTGTGCGGGGAATGCCATTCATCTCCTGGGGAAAGTTAGGAGGATTCAAAAATAAACATTTTTAGTACTTGGAGAGAATCTAAATCAGGTAAAAAATGTTGGAATGTATATAAGGTAGGGACAGCGGGCAGGCAGTCAAGTAGGAGATTCACTGTGAATCATGAACGAAAATGGTTCGGTATGTTTTCTCCTGTTAATTTGGTTGTTGGATTTTTGTTCTTGTCAAGCCAGGAAGCAAGCAGGTGACAGGGAGGGAGGGACACAGAAGACAGGAAGATGAAAATACAAGGCTGAGCAGGGGAGTGCAGGAAGGTGACTGAAGAGTCCTTATGAGCAGGGGCACATTGAGTGACTCTGTGTGGCTCCTGATGTCAGACCTCAGAGTTAACTGGAGATTATGAGGATGTGGATCCCTAGAAGAAAGAAATGTCATAACCAGCAGATCTGCGGAGCTGCTCTGCACGGAAACCAGCCACCTGTCCTGCAAGGTCTCAGGAAGAGGCTGTGTGACTCTGTCAGGGACTTTTTTGCTTTGTATTGTTTCTGATGTTGGGAGGTTGACCACGTGACTATCAAATCTCAGATCTGGTGGTTTGGAAATTCTGTGCCTCTACTTAGGCACCTCCCTTAGCCAGGAATTCCATTTTTCTCATTCTTAATGTCGTTATGTCATTTGGAGTTTGGTTTTTAGTATCTGCACAATCCTGTTTTCTTGGAGGGGTCCATCTCTGCGAGCCTCTGTACCTTGTTCAGTGCCTGGAACAAACAGAGCTCCATGAATGTCTTCTTTTCACTGAGGAGTGGGCTAATGCTCTCACCTGAGGGTGGCGGGGGAGGGGAGAATTTGGGAAAGCTGAACCAGGGATAACTTTTGTGTCTACAACCGGAGAAACAGGCCGGACTCCCGTTCCAGGTATTCCCCTGCCCTGTCTCCTCAGATTAAGGTTATGAAATGAACAAGCTAATGAAAATGCATGGACTTGTTGTTCTGTCCTGGCCACCCCAGGCAGCCATAGAACCTGTACTATCCTCAACCATATTTAAGCCAGCATGGGCGGTCACCACAGGGATGCTAAACTGGGGCTGGCCCAGGAAGGCTGCGGAGGGAGCGGCAGCTCCTTACTGGCCGGCTCAGCAGACTGGCCCTGCCCTTTCATTAACACTGTAATAAGGCAGCCTCACAGTTCCCAGGATTGAACTTCCTGGCCAGGTTCTCCCCGTAAGAGTGGTGTTTACCACACCCCTTCCATAGATGGACAAGAACGAATGTGTGAACGTGCCTGTGCAGGACTGAGGGAAAGAGCACGACACTGGATGGGACTGTTTCCATAGGACTGAGGAAAGAGCGTGGCACTGGATGGGACTGTTTTCCTAGGACTGAGGGAAAGAGCACGACACGGGATGGGACTGTTTTCCTAGGACTGAGGAAAGAGCATGGCACTGGATGGAACTGTTTCCACAGGACTGAGGAAAAGAGCTTGGCACTGGATGGGACTGTTTTCCTAGGACTGAGGAAAGAGCGTGGCACTGGGTGGGACTTTTTCCTAGGACTGAGGAAAGAGCGTGGCACTGGATGGGACTGTTTTCCTAGGACTGAGGAAAGAGCGTGGCACTGGGTGGGACTGTTTCCATAGGACTGAGGAAAGAGCGTGGCACTGGGTGGCACTATTTTCCTAGGACTGAGGAAAGAGCGTGGCACTGGGTGGGACTGTTTTCCTAGGACTGAGGAAAGAGCGTGGCATGGGATTGGACTGTTTTCCTAGGACTGAAGAAAGAGCGTGGCACTGGATGGGACTGTTTTCCTAGGACTGAGGAAAGAGCGTGGCACTGGGTGGGACTTTTTCCTAGGACTGAGGAAAGAGCGTGGCACTGGATGGGACTGTTTTCCTAGGACTGAGGAAAGAGCGTGGCACTGGGTGGGACTGTTTCCATAGGACTGAGGAAAGAGCGTGGCACTGGGTGGCACTGTTTTCCTAGGACTGAGGAAAGAGCGTGGCACTGGGTGGGACTGTTTTCCTAGGACTGAGGAAAGAGCGTGGCATGGGATTGGACTGTTTTCCTAGGACTGAAGAAAGAGCGTGGCACGGGATTGGACTGTTTTCCTAGGACTGAGGAAAGAGCGTGGCACTGGGTGGGACTGTTTTCCTAGGACTGAGGAAAGAGCGTGGCACTGGATGGGACTGTTTTCCTAGGACTGAGGAAAGAGCGTGGCACTGGGTGGGACTTTTTCCTAGGACTGAGGAAAGAGCGTGGCACTGGATGGGACTGTTTTCCTAGGACTGAGGAAAGAGCGTGGCACTGGGTGGGACTGTTTCCATAGGACTGAGGAAAGAGCGTGGCACTGGGTGGCACTGTTTTCCTAGGACTGAGGAAAGAGCGTGGCACTGGGTGGGACTGTTTTCCTAGGACTGAGGAAAGAGCGTGGCATGGGATTGGACTGTTTTCCTAGGACTGAAGAAAGAGCGTGGCACGGGATTGGACTGTTTTCCTAGGACTGAGGAAAGAGCGTGGCACTGGATGGGACTGTTTTCCTAGGACTGAGGAAAGAGCGTGGCACTGGGTGGGACTGTTTTCCTAGGACTGAGGAAAGAGCGTGGCACTGGGTGGGACTGTTTTCCTAGGACTGAGGAAAGAGCGTGGCATGGGATTGGACTGTTTTCCTAGGACTGAGGAAAGAGCGTGGCACGGGATTGGACTGTTTTCCTAGGACTGAAGAAAGAGCGTGGCACTGGGTGGGACTGTTTTCCTAGGACTGAGGAAAGAGCGTGGCACTGGATGGGACTGTTTTCCTAGGACTGAGGAAAGAGCGTGGCACTGGGTGGGACTGTTTTCCTAGGACTGAGGAAAGAGCGTGGCACTGGGTGGGACTGTTTTCCTAGGACTGAGGAAAGAGCGTGGCATGGGATTGGACTGTTTTCCTAGGACTGAAGAAAGAGCGTGGCACGGGATTGGACTGTTTTCCTAGGACTGAGGAAAGAGCGTGGCACTGTTTTCCTAGGACTGAGGAAAGAGCGTGGCACTGGGTGGGACTGTTTTCCTAGGACTGAGGAAAGAGCGTGGCACTGGATGGGACTGTTTTCCTAGGACTGAGGAAAGAGCGTGGCACTGGATGGGACTGCTTTCCTAGGACTGAGGAAAGAGCATGACACGGGATGGGACTGTTTTCCTAGGACTGAGGGAAAGAGCATGACACGGAATGGGACTGTTTTCATAGGACTGAGGAAAAGAGCGTGACACTGGATGGGACTGTTTTCCTAGGACTGAGGGAAAGAGCATGACACGGGATGGGACTGTTTTCATAGGACTGAGGAAAAGAGCGTGACACTGGATGGGACTGTTTCCATAGGACTGAGGAAAGAGCGTGGCACTGGGTGGGACTGTTTTCCTAGGAGTGAGGAAAGAGCGTGGCACTGGATGGGACTGTTTCCATAGGACTGAGGAAAGAGTGTGACACTGGGTGGGACTGTTTTCCTAGGAGTGAGGAGAGAGCGTGGCACTGGGTGGGACTGTTTTCCTAGGACTGAGGAAAGAGCGTGGCACTGGGTGGGACTGTTTTCCTAGGACTGAGGAAAGAGCGTGGCACTGGATGGAACTGTTTCCATAGGACTGAGGAAAGAGCGTGGCACTGGGTGGGACTGTTTTCCTAGGACTGAGGAAAGAGCGTGACACTGGGTGGGACTGTTTTCCTAGGAGTGAGGAAAGAGCGTGGCACTGGGTGGGACTGTTTTCCTAGGAGTGAGGAAAGAGCGTGGCACTGGGTGGGACTGTTTTCCTAGGACTGAGGAAAGAGCGTGGCACTGGATGGGACTGTTTTCCTAGGACTGAGGAAAGAGCGTGGCACTGGGTGGGACTGTTTTCCTAGGAGTGAGGAAAGAGCGTGGCACTGTATGGGACTGTTTTCCTAGGACTGAGGAAAGAGTGTGGCACTGGATGGGACTGTTTTCCTAGGACTGAGGAAAGAGCGTGGCACTGGGTGGGACTGTTTTCCTAGGCGCACAGTGACGTGGACGTGCCTTCTTACCTTGCCTGCTACCTTTAGTTATCTGCATGCAACTTGGATTATGGAAATTAGGGCAGAATTTCAAGGGTGAAAATGTGAGTTTTTTAATAGGTTTGTGGTAGCTAACCACACTTCTCCTCACTCAGCCAGGACTCTGTCTCCCTTATCCTCTCCCTCCCCTGTTTTCCGTTGATGCTTGGGCACCAATAAGCCTAAGACGCCATCATTCACCTCTATGACCTTCTTAGATATATGGGACAAGGACAGCCGTATGACCACCTGGTGGTTTTCTTGCTCTCTTCCTGGCACTGTTGAGTTCTGCCTTGATCCTGCCATGGCTCCCAGGAGAGCTGACCTTCAGATTGACAAACATAGTCCAGCCAAAGACCCTTTGTGGCGGCAGAGGAGAGAGTCAGAACTCTGGATATCTGGCTCCGAGATGGAGCTGGCTCCTGCCACTCCTGGCTTGCCCTTCTGTTCTCCGAGAGGCAGTGTGGAGACTTCCCAATGAGTAACACATCTGTCATTCACAACTGTGCCTGGGAAGCAGAGGCACTTGCCTCTGTCTGACGGGCATGGCCCTTGTGCCAGAGAAAGCAGAGGGGAAACCACATGGATATGCTGTTGCTAGGAAGCATAGATGTGTTTGATGTTTGGTTTTAGCAGTATTGGAGTTTTGCCTTTTTAATAACATGAAAAACTGTAGGTTGCTCTTATATCAAATATGTGCTTTATTGAAAATGTATCATTCAAGCAGAATTATCTCATCAAATCCTTTTTTCCACCAGTCAGTAAATTAAAAAAAAAAAAATCCCCTGAGACAAGAGAGGCATGCAAGAGGTTCAAAATGAAAATGACAGCAGAAAGGTTCTTAAAGAAGCAGCTTAGTTCAGAGGTGGTTATGGCCAGCAGCCCCCACGGCCTTGGCCATATTAGGTAGTGGCCACACAGTGGGAGCAAGGATGGAATTCACGCCCTTCGGATATCAGTGTCCTGCTGTTCAATCCTGCGGAAGCTGGGAAAAGGCCATGAGATTACTCTCGTTCAGTCTCTGAACAATTCACTGAACATTTACTGACCTATGTGTTCAAGGCTCTGTGCTGGGGCTCAATGAGCCAGACACAGTCCTTGTCCCCACAACAGAGAAAGAGGTGATGTTTCAAAGGATCTGTGCAATAAGAAAGGTATGAAGGACATGGGACCCCATGGGGAGTGGCTAACTTTCTTTGGGCCACTTGGAAGACACCACTGAGGAATTTGAATTAAGTCTTAAAGGATAGACATTAGATTTTTCCCTTGGAAAAGACATGGAAGTGCCTTCAAGGCAGGTATAGCAAGGTGGATGGAAGCCCAAGGGTTGGTGGGACATTCTATGTCCTGATAAAGCATGAGTAAAGAAGAAAGAGATGGAGTTAGAAAAGTAGGCTGAAGTCTAGATTGCTAGGAACGTTGAATTTGATGCCAAGAAGTTTGAACTGCTTTTCTGTAGGTGCCCAGTCAGAAGGGGAGCTTGATCCTAATCTCAGTGCACCTGTAAATCCCTCTGGGAGGGCAGAAAGGGATTCCCTGGTGCTGATGGAGCCACACTGTTGGCAGAAGCATCTCACAGAACTTTCTGCAGTGATGGAATTGTTCTCAATCTGCTCTGTCCAGTATGGGGGCTACTGGCACCTGCCGCCATTGAACATTTGAAATGTGGCCAATGAGACAGACAAGCTGAACGTGTAGTTTTATTGAATGGTAATTAACTTAAATTCCAATTTAAATAACCACATGTGCCCAGCGGTTTCTGGTGTGGAGTCGTTTGATGCGGGAAATGAGTTCTGAAGGCTTCTCTGCAGCTGAATCGCTATTAGTTGGATTTCAGGGAGGGAACTGACCACAGGTCTAATCCCACTACTGTGCTGAGTGCTATAAGGGACAGGGTAAAATATGTCTTCAAGGAATCATTGAAACATGACACACAAACACCAAACATTGAGAGAAGGGAGGTAGTGGGTGTGTGAGAAAGCGCGCCCAGCCTGCTGCCAGCTCCCTGGGCCTCTGCAGCGGCTCTGGGACTCGTGCCTTGTCGTGGCACTGAGCAGCCGTGTTAACCGCACAGAGCAAGAGTCCTACCTGCACCTCTTGGCTGCCAGGCAAGATGCCAGGAGTGGGGCAGATGAATAAGGAAACCATTTCTAGATACATTAATTTGAAACTCCTGTGACAGACAGTATGCTTTAAAGGAATTGCGTTGGCCTGATTCCTTTGTTATTTTGCCCGTTTTGTTACAATGGAAACCCAAAGAATCAGGCAGCCTCTCCTCACCTGCAGAGCTTTCCTGGCGAAGCTCAGAGTAATGTGACCTGTGTTTTCCCACTGGAGCAGTGGGTGGCTGTGTTTCTTGACCAACTCACCATCAAACAACATAATTATGACAGAACAATGTCATGAGACTGGAGACACCAAAGCCATAAATTTTATCACTACCAGGAGTGATAAAATTCTGCTACTTATTCTATAAATGAATATAAATGTAAACTGTGGGTGCATACTGATTAAGGAAAGGACAACAGTCTTCCATAAACACAGAAAAACTCAAACTTCACTGTGTCACAAATCAGATTTTCCTCACACTGAATTATTAAGTGTGATACACACGAATTGAATAATCCCTCCCTAAAATTTGAAGTGCATTTGAAGATGCTTTTATTTTTCTCTTAATACCTTTGTACGCAGCAGAAGAACGCGTAATTATTCCATTATCTGTTCCACCACCACATCAGGAGACCAATGAAATGCAGGTGTGAGAGAAGCATGCGTAATTATTCCATTATCTGTTCCAATGAAATGCAAGTGTGAGAGCAACACAGAGTGAATCCAGCTGAAATCTCTATCAGGAGGCTGTCAGGGCACAGAATGGGAAGGTTTTAGCTGGAGGAATGTTGAATAACTGAGACCTACAAATAGACACTCTCATTTTCTCCCATTCCCCATTTTCCCACTATCGTTCTTAAATTCTGATTTAAATATTAATATATTTCATGATATTGTTTTGTGTAGTTTTAATAGTAAACTGTGATGTTTACCTTTTTAGAAAAGTGATATGTATTCACTGTGGAAAATACAGGTAAGAAAATTAAAGAGAAGCGCAATCCACCACCCCGAGCTGTCTGTTGGATCTGGTTGTATCTGTTCTCAGTTATTCTTGTTTTCCTTGTGTGATTACATGATGTTGAAACACAGTTTTATTATCCTTTTTCTTCCAGTTAATCCTTCCTGAACATTTTCTCATATTTAAAAATTTGTTTCCAAAACATCATTGTAATGGCTGTAGGGTGTTTCATCAGAGAAGTCATCTGAATTTATTTAACTGGGCCCTTATTATAGACAATTCCCGTTATTTTCGTTTTCTTTTTCAATTTAAATAGTATTGTGATGAAAATTCCTAGGTTTGAAGCCTATGTTCATGTGCATTACTGTTTCCTTAGGTGTAAAATTTTCATCAGAGTAAGAACCTTCTCTGGGCTGTTTATAAATATTACTCAATTGAATTGCTCTCTGGAAAGATCTAATGTATAGTTACTGTGGATATGGGCTCTGAGATCAGAAAGGACCAAGGTGTAGTCCTAGTTTTGCAGTTCTGGATCTATGATCACCCACGTGACACTGAGGAAGTTAACTTCTTCAAGCTTCAGTCTCCCCATCTATCACATGAAGCAGTGGAAGTCTCTGCGTCATATCCCAGTGCTGCGTGGAGTGCAGGAGACAGTCCGTGGAAAACACTCTGTGTAAGAGCTGGCGGTTTCACACCTCTGCCAGCGGAGCAGGGGGCTGGCTACTTCTCCATTCTCTCACAAACTCTGTTCATAATCTTGTGTAAAGATCATTAGCTTGCTAACTGAAAAACAACGCTTGAATCTTCAACTTCCGTGACAAAACGCATATTTCAAGTCTTTAAAAATATATAAAACATTTTCAACTAAAGCACTGGCTTGGACAAAAATTTTTCTCTCATATGTTGCTCCCCTCGAGTGAGTGGTGAATCATGTAAAAAGCTCACATCTTCCTTCGGTTTACAGTGAAGGTGTATCACTGACTGTGTCTGTGGAGACAGAAGGGCCTGTCTGTGGGTGAAGGGAAGAATATGTACACTGATTATTAAATGTGTGCCTAAAACATTCTCTCTAACAGTCTCAGTGAATTGGATTTAGCTGTCTATATCTTCAGTTGTGTAAATAGTTTCATAAGGCAAGTGGAAATCAAGAGACAAGAAGGAAAACATTCACCAACAATCCCCTTACCAAAATAAATTACATTTTATTTGTTTATTGTCCATGGAATTTTACAGAATTACAGCAGACATTTGTTCAAACCTGAGTACACATTTCCTCACACTGAGACCAGGCTTTTCCCATACATGTGCCATCATTTTACTAGGCCCCTGAGATGGCATTCCGTCCATGTCTTGGCAGTGGGAGCTGTGTATAGAAAGAGACCCACCCCCATGGGCCAGGAGAGAGGGTGGGGAACAAATCCTACTGGGGAAGTGAAGAGGTTAGAACCTGGGGCAGCCAAAAATGTTGCTGTGAAGTCTGAGCATGAATACGATGGGTGTGGGTTATTCTGAGATGAAAATTGAAACAACAAAGGGAAATGGCATTGAGGGGGAGCCATTCATCGGTGTTTAGACGCCATTTTAAGGACAAGCTTCATTTGGCTTCTCTTTGGAATTCCAGTGCTCAGTGTAAAGACAGTACTGTGTGTTTAGTGCCTGAATGCATTTGCTAGTGAAGGTGATTTCCTAGAATTTCTGTGACAAAAGTGGAAAAAATATTAAGAAATACAACCTTGAGCCGGGTGCAGTGGCTCACTCCTGTAATCCCACACTTTGGGAAGCTGAAGCGGGTGGATCATCTGAGGTCAGGAATTCAAGACCAGCCTGGCCAACATGGTGAAACCCCATCTGTAGTAAAAATACTAAAAATTAGCCAGGCATGGTGGCAGGTTCCTATAATCCCAGCTTCTTGGGAGGCTGAGGCAAGAGAATTGCTTGAACTCAGAAGATGGAGGTTGCAGTAAGCCAAGATTGCACCATGGCACTCCAGCCTGGGCAACAAGAGCAAAACTCCATCTCAAAACAAACAACCAACCAGCACAACTTTGTTATTACTACAAAGAAAAAAAGAGCACTTGTCCTGGTTATTGTGTCTTAGGTATCACTCATCAAATAACCTCTTAGTCCATGGCATGGAAGGAGGCTCTTTAGATCTGTTCTTTTGTCCGTGTTAGTTCCTATTTCCCAAAAGCTGTGCCCTTGAGTGTTAGGCTGCAGTAACTTTCAGGGTTCACTGTGGATCTTGCTCCTTGAATCTGGTTTTCGCTGTTTGACACAGGTCCCACCCCTTTGGAAAATGACATTATTAACATCCAATGACAGTGTCACGATCACTTTTCAAGATCATAAGAGCAGCTTGTACACTTGGATGTTATTTTTTCTGTGTTCAGCCTTGAAATAGCTTCTGTGAGGAAGGGAGTTTGCTGAATAAGGTTATGAAAAATATAAGTGTAGTTTTATTAATCTTGGAGGCCTCTTGCATAAGTGTTAATTTGAAACTGTTAGGCAGTAAATTTGCTGAAAGAAGAGGAGAGTCGTATGGTATAATAAAAAGGACACTACTTTCAAAGCTGGGAGGTATAATTTAATTTGCTTTTTTCCCTTTAAAAGTGCTGACTTTGAGCCCATGTATTTATTTGTAAAATGACCCCTTCATTTATAGAACAAGAAACCGTACTATGCCTTGTTTACCATTCAGTGACAGGGTGGATGTGAAAGCATTTTGTAAACTGTAATAGTATGTACTAATGTGAGGCCATTATTATGACTTTGTGGTCAACATGTTTACAAATTTGTTAGCTTGCATTCAAACAAATTCCCATTCAATTTATGTCCTGGTCCATCTTTTCCATGTTTCAGCTGTGGATCCATCGTTTTCACGTTTCAGCTGTGGGTCCATCGTTTCCATGTTTCAGCTGTGGGTCCATCATTCCACGTTTCAGCTGTGGGTCCATCATTTCCATGTATCAGCTGTGGGTCCATCGTTTCCATGTATCAGCTGTGGGTCCATCGTTTCCATGTTTCAGCTGTGGGTCCATCATTCCACGTTTCAGCTGTGGGTCCATCATTTCCATGTATCAGCTGTGGGTCCATCGTTTCCATGTTTCAGCTGTGGGTCCATCGTTCCCGTGTTTCAGCTGTGGGTCCATCATTCCATGTTTCCGCTGTGGGTCCATCATTCTACATTTCAGCTGTGGATCCATCGTTTCCACGTTTCAGCTGTGGGTCCATCGTTTCCACGTTTCAGCTGTGGGTCCATCGTTTCCACGTTTCAGCTGTGGGTCCATCATTTCCACGTTTCAGCTGTGGGTCCATCGTTTCCACGTTTCAGCTGTGGGTCCATCATTTCCACGTTTCAGCTGTGGGTCCATCATTCCATGTTTCAGCTGTGGGTCCATCGTTTCCATGTTTCAGCTGTGGGTCCATCATTCCACGTTTCAGCTGTGGGTCCATCGTTCCCATGTTTCAGCTGTGGGTCCATCGTTTCCATGTTTCAGCTGTGGGTCCATCATTCCATGTTTCAGCTGTGGGTCCATCATTCCATGTTTCAGCTGTGGGTCCATCGTTTCCACGTTTCAGCTGTGGAGGCCTTAATTCAATCCTGTTTATCATGCAGTCTAATTACAGCCCTGAAATGTTTGCTTTATTTAGAATTTGTCACTTCATATTCTAAAGAATGAAGATTCAGTGTTCCTTAAAAGACTAGGATTCTGAGATATTACAGAAGTGAATTCTAATTGTCTGTCTTCAGAAAGCTACAGGATTTTGTGTTTTCATCCAGTTGGTCACCGTTTTTGGAAACATTGTGGTAAAATCAGTGTTCCTCACAAGATGGCAATGGTATCCAGTGCGGTAACCATCAGGCACATCGGGCTATTTACATCTAAGTTAATTAAAATTAAAGCAAATTAGAAACTTGGTTCCTCAGTTTCGGAAGCCACATTCCAGGCGCTCAGTAGCCAAATACGGACAGTGGCTTTGCACAGTGGAGATGACAGACCATGTCTGTCCTTACAGCAAGTTCTATTGGATAATCTTGCTCTAGAAGAAAGGAAATCTAGTATCACACTGTTCAGAGGTATCCAGTAGTTAAGTTTCATGCAGAATTTTGCCAATTTAGGTTTCTAACCCAAAATAGCAAATTTTAATAAGCCAATCAGGTTTCCCTGTCTACAACCTTTTCTGAAGTTACATTTAGAGGGTTTATGGTTTGATATTTTTAAATGTTTGCATCTCTCTATTGGGTCCTGTAGGTCCTGTGTGACAGACATGTGTGAATGTCCAGTCCATAAAAATTGTTACTGCGAGTCATTCCTGGCATATACCCGGGCTTGCCAGAGAGAGGGCATCAAAGTCCACTGGGAGCCTCAGCAGAATTGTGCAGGTAAGAACGTCCGGTGGGTCCACCCATCAGAGGTTTCTTGCAATGCCCAAGATTGCACTGGAGGAAGCTTGTGGATGCTGACATGAATGGCCACTTGCCCCCTTGCCAAAGGAAAATCTCATTGGTAGCCCAGCTGGATTGCAACTTGATAAAACACAGAGGCTTCCCACTGGGCAAGGTACACAGCACTTAAGATAAATGCTTTGTGACAAGCATATTTAAGCAATTTAAGGATTTCCACTATTGCAAAATCCTCTCGACCTCAAACTACCAGCTGGATATCCTCAACTCATGGATGGTCATAGCTGTGGCTTGGGTTATGTGTGAAGCAAAGGAGATTCGGGACAATTACAGTCATTTAAGGTCTGCAGGAAAAACATGATCCTTTTTTTTAAAGAGATTGTTACACAAAGCCTAGTAGCATGTTTTTCTTTTTTTCCCTCTGAGAGATTCCTATAATAGTTGTTAATAGCTCTTTTGCCTCAGGCAAGTTAATTAGCTTATTTGACATCTGTAAAATGGATTCTTTTATTCATCCAAAAAATATTTGTTACAAAATGGTGAGGTACTGGGCATGGTGCTGACACTGTGGGTACTTTTATGAATATAAGAGATGAAGCCCTGGTCGTTGACACACTGGCAGCCTAGTGGGAGAAACAGACAGAGACATAACTCTACAATAAATATTTGCAAATTATGGTAAGTGTGAGGAAGGAAACAAACAGGGCAGAGTGATACAAAACAATCGGATCGGGCTGAGATGAGCTGAAGAGGGAGGCTTCTCTGTGCAGGTGGTATTCCAGCCGAGCCCTGAAGAGTGGAGGGAGGGCACACATTCTATGGAGAAGAAGCATGTTTGATGGCATAAGGCAGGAGAAAAATTGTTAGGATGCTTTCAAAGTGGAGAGAAGCCAGTGTGGTTTGAGCCTGGTGGGCAAGGGGAAGGGGGCACACGAGGAAGGTGGGGTAGGAGCAGGAGCTGAACCACACAGGACTTGGCAGGGCTTTGAAAGGAGTCTAGCTTTTATCCCAAGAGAAGTGGAAGCCTCTGATAGCTTTTAAGCAAGCCTCTTTCTGCTTTCCAAAGATGACCCTGGATACTAGATAGAGAATAGATTGGAAGGGGACAAGGTTGAAACCAGGGTACTAGGCAGGAGGCTACTGTGATAGTCCTGATGAAAAGGTGGCAGTGGCTTGGAATACGATGTGGCTGTGCATGCGGAGAGGAGGGAATAGAGTCTGGATTTTGGAAGTTGGCAGCTTTACAATAATACCTGGTATGTAGGTACAAACGTTAGTGAGATGTGGGTGAAGCATCTCAAACAGTGTCCAACTCAAAGAAGATGCTCAGTCAAAATTTGAAGGAGAAATGGCTGAATAGTTGTCACTTAGTTCAAGGACTCGCAAGTTTTTATCTTTAAGGGGCCGGATTTGCCTGAAATAAAGAGACTGGGATTTCCAGCATACTATCCTAGTCCCAACAGCTTTAACTCACATCTCAGAAAAGAAGGCCATTAGCGCCGTTGCTGACTCCACAATGTCTACATTGGCTGAAGATAGGAGTGGTCATCTGGTTAAAAGAAGGGTCAAGAAGAATTGCCTTGAAGCTGTGACTGCAGTGTACACATATCGCATTCACCAAGACCTGTGAGTCATAGCCCGACTGGACATTGGAATCACCCTGGGAGCTTAAAAAATAAACCGGGAAGCTGAGCCTGTGCCCTGACCTCCTGCTTCAACGACCTTGTGTCCCTGTTAGAACTCCCCAGGCAATTCTGACCTGCAGCCAGTGTTGAAACTCCTGAGTTAGTTTGTGTGTTTCCTTGGGTGGTGTTGGGAACGTAGGATGATGGCTACTGGGGGTTGCTGAAGCTTCCTCAGCTGCCCCTTGGTTCAGTCACTCATCTGTGTTTTTCAAAAAGCACCAACGCCCTTTCACCTTCCTTTGCCTTCTGTTTTGGCTGTGCCCCCTCCTCTGCAAACTCAAGTCCAGTCTTTATATCGGAGTTCACCTTTCCACAGCGAGTGAGCTGTTCTATCAATGCTGCCCTTCTCAGAGAGGTATTGATTCGATAAAAATAATTCATTTGCCGTGTGGCTGAGGCTGCCGAAAGGTGAGGCAAATGGCCGACCTGTAACCTAACACATCAGTGCTGGGTAGAATATGCAAGGGTGAGGTTTTTGAGGAACTGGGTCCTTCCAGCCATCTTGAAGACTCCTAGCACCCTTTATTTTGAATCCCCTGTTCCTTGAATCTACCATAAAATGAATAAATAAATGAAGTCAAGCACCCATGCAGCCATCTATCCTGGTGCAATGCAGGGCTCAGCAGAATGCTATTAATTTTATTAGCTGTGGTGGTGCTGTGGTTGGAATCATGTTAGATACAGGATATATGAGCCTCTCTTCCTGGCCCAGAGCTATACTTAGCACCATTTCAGTGCACACATTGCATCTGAGGACTACACATTTCAAGTCAGCATCTTGATTTCAGAAACTGAGTGTCTGGAGCTAAAATTACTTTTCTAATGGAAAAGGAATATGGCTCCTGAAAGATTCCATTACTTCTTCTTAGTGGAGCCGTCTGGGTGAAGTATAACTCCATCAAACGACGTTCAGTGGGAGAGGAACGTTTTAGACACACACACACACACATACACTCTCACACACACATACACACTCGCTCTCACACACACTCTCTCACACACACTCTCACACTCACACGCTCTCACACACACACTCGCTCTCTCACACATTCACACACTCACACTCACACACACTGTCACACACACTCTCACACATTCACACACTCACACACACTCTCACACACTGTCACACTCTCTCACACACTCATACACTCTCTCTCACACACTCTCACACTCACATGCTCTCTCACACACTCGCTCTCTCACACATTCACACACTCACACTCACACACACTGTCACACTCACACATTCACACACTCACACTCACACACTGTCACACTCTCACACACACTCACACACACACTCACACATTCACACACACACTGTCACACTCTCACACACACTCACACATTCACACACTTACACACTGTCACACTCACACACACACTCACACACACTCTCACACACACTCTCACACTCACACATACACTCTCTCACACATTCACACTCACACACACTGTCACACACACACATTCACACACTCACACTCACACTCACTGTCACACTCTCTCACACACACACACTCTCTCTCTCTCTCTCACACACACACACACACACACACACACACACACCTTATGGACTTCCAGAGACTGACAGTTGGTACAGGAAGAAAGAAATTTACAGAGATCTGTAGCATCTCTCAGTAGGTTCAGTCCAGATTCATCTAGAATGTTGAAGACTCTAAGAGTCCTCTTCACTTGTTTTTAGCTCCCAGGTCCTTTGACTCATGACAGCACTTAAGGCCACATGAGACAAAGAAGAGAAATCTTTCAGAGAAAAAGTTTGGAAGTTGAACGTATAAGAAGTCAGTCAGGCAAGAAACTCATAATGAACAAGTGACATTTCAAAGTCTACCCTGGATTTTAAACACTGTTGTGACTACAGACACCGTATGCTTCCGCCACCTATAGCATGAAGACCTAATTTAGCATGCGAATTACTAAATAAAATGTAATATGCTAAAAGCTATAGTGAAAGTATGTAAAAGTTTAATAATAATCATTTCTATTACTATTCACCCTTTTTAAATATGTCCTTTTCCCCAAGGACTATACTAGCATTTTATATTATATTTTATCTTAATAATGCCAATAATACTTTATATGGTAACATTATATTACTCACATTTTACTGATAAGGACATTGAGACTTAAATAGTTAAGTAATTTTCTGACATTCACAGAGCGAGGAAGTGAGGAAGCTGGGAGTTGAACCCAGGTCAACTTGCATCGTGGCCCCATCCTTAATTATTCTGATTAAGGACAGAGATGCTATCTGATCACATTTTATTAATCACTATGAGAACGCAAAGCCCCAAGAGCATGGTGGGAAAAAAAGAATGCATATTTATATGCTAATATTAGTGTCAACGAATTCATCCAAATATGTAGCTAAACCTTAGTCACTTTGGATGTAGCTGAACCTTAGTCACCTTGGATGTAGCTGAACCTTAGTCACCTCGGATGTAGCTGAACCTTAGTCACCTCGGATGTAGCTGAACATTAGTCACCTCGGATGTAGCTGAACCTTAGTCACCTTGGATGTAGCTAAACCTTAGTCACCTTGGATGTAGCTGAACCTTAGTCACCTTGGATGTAGCTGAACCTTAGTCACCTTGGATGTAGCTGAACCTTAGTCACCTTGGATGTAGCTTATTTTTAGTCACCTTGGATGTAGCTGAACCTTAGTCACCTTGGATGTAGCTGAACCTTAGTCACCTTGGATGTAGCTGAACCTTAGTCACCTTGGATGTAGCTTATTTTTAGTCACCTTGGATGTAGCTGAACCTTAGTCACCTTGGATGTAGCTGAACCTTAGTCACCTTGGATGTAGCTGAACCTTAGTCACCTTGGATGTAGCTGAACCTTAGTCACCTTGGATGTAGCTTATTTTTAGTCACCTTGGATGTAGCTGAACCTTAGTCACCTTGGATGTAGCTGAACCTTAGTCACCTTGGATGTAGCTGAACCTTAGTCACCTCGGATGTAGCTAAACCTTAGTCACCTTGGATGTAGCTGAACCTTAGTCACCTTGGATGTAGCTTATTTTTAGTCGCCTTGGATGTAGCTGAACCTTAGTCACCTTGGATGTAGCTTATTTTTAGTCACCTTGGATGTAGCTGAACCTTAGTCACCTTGGATGTAGCTGAACCTTAGTCACCTTGGATGTAGCTGAACCTTAGTCACCTTGGATGTAGCTGAACCTTAGTCACCTTGGATGTAGCTTATTTTTAGTCACCTTGGATGTAGCTGAACCTTAGTCACCTTGGATGTAGCTGAACCTTAGTCACCTTGGATGTAGCTGAACCTTAGTCACCTTGGTGACATTCCAATTTCTGTTTGTTTGTTCCCTGTCACTGGTAGTGGTGAATTTGTTGTGATCTTGTCTGCTGTCTCTTACATTGTTGTCCTTAGCAGAACATCTGCCACCTGCCTATTACTGATACTAATTGTCACTGCACATTCAGTGATACATTTTATACATGGAAAAGGTGCTGGAAACATGGGTGTTTGTGTCTTTCTGAGGCACAGTGGATGGTCTGCTGGGCTTGTGAACAGTTTTCTCCTTCTTTGTTTGGTTCCGCAAACCCCAGATAGTTCTAGCTCCTTCCCTGTGGCAACGCTGCCCTACTTATATAGGCTGAGATTCTTCTTGACTGATTGGATACCTCCTGTGAAAGTTCGAGAGATGAAGTCAGACACCGTGACCTTCAGCAGCCTGTAGGGGCTGTCGAGAGGGCTGAGTCCCGGAAGTCGCGGGGCCGCGCTGAGTGAATGTATTGATAAAGCTGGCACAGAATGTTTTCACGTTCCGCCTATGGCTGTTTGGAGAATAAATGCACTCTAACTCCAACCACTTTGGCAGATCCCTGTTGTGGCTGCTGTTACACTGCTTAACCAAATAAATACTTTTAAAATGCATGTGTGCAAACCAAATTACACCTGTGTTTTAAGAAGGGATCGTATGTCTTTTACAAGTTTGAGAAAACAACTGAATTCACAGAGGGTAAATGAGGGTTCGGGTTAGTGTTAGTGTTCTGAGATCATCCAAACGTTGTGCTGAATTAAAGGCAAATCTGACGATGTCACTCCACAGCTTAAAACATTCCAAGGCTTCTGTTCGCCAAGGCTCGTGGGTCGTTTGTGGTCTCTGACCCCTGCTTACTTCTCTGCCTCTATCTCCCACTGCTCACCCTCCTCAAGGTCCATGCTTCTAACCCCCCAAACCAAGGATCCACCCTTCCCTGATTAAGCCACAGTACTTTGCTGCGCCTGCACCCCCACCTTTGTTTCTGCTGTTCCGTGTATCTGAGAAGCTCTTCCTGTCATTGTCTGTCTGACAAGTTTGCTCACTTGATACACAGGATGCATTCTCACAAGTTTTCCTTGCTCTCTACCCAACTGTCAGTGCTGAGCTAACGTCTTTCTCTCTTAACTCTTCTCTGTACTTTGTTCTCATTGTCTCATGTAATACATCTTATATTTTATTAAGAATCTATTTATACATCAGCCTTACCTATTTGGTTATAAGCCCAACCTTCTATAACTGGAGGACAGAGATGATAACTGATCACATTTTATTCCCCAGGCTTAAGAGAAGGCCTGGCACATAGGTACTCTGTGGATGTTTATTGATTTAATCTGAACTGAATTGGAGATGATGAAGGATAATACAAGATAGAAAGATTTTTTTTTTCTTTAGTAGTTTTCATTTTCTGCGGTCTACTTTTGACGTGTAGACTGTGAGGGACATACCAGTCCTTAATAGTTGAAAGGTAAAATGCCTCAGAAGAAGCTGAAAGGTCGAACTAGAACACAGAATTGAGAGGTTGGAGAGAGAAGACATGGGAGAGTTCATAGGGAGAGGATGGTCAGGGAAAAACAGAGAATGTGATGGGAAAGAAGAAATGCTGCTGAGAAGTTTTTATACTATGAGGAATCTCTGCAAGACTCAAAGGGGAGCACAGCCTCTAGAGGGCAAGGTGAGTTGGAAAAGGTATTCTGGAAGCAGTGGAGTGGAGAATGAACTCCAGACCGCCCAGATGAAATCCACACTGGAAAAAGGAACGATGGGTTCAATGTCATTAATGTGAAATCCTCATCCAGGAGGCATGCATTGAGCTGCTCCACTGTGCCTGTCCCTGTGTCAGAAGCTTTGGTTACAGAAGATAAGAATCCTGCCCTCAGGAGCCCAGGCCTCAGAGATATGCTGTCTTCAACTGCAGGTGCTTGTCACAGTGGCCCCCAAAACCTTTAAAATCAATAGCTTGTAATCCCAGCACTTTGGGAGGCCGAGGCGGGTAGATCACGAGGTCAAGAGATCGAGACCATCCTGGCCAACATGGTGAAACCCCGTCTCTACTAAAAATACAAAAAATTAGCTGGGCATGGTGGCGCGTGCCTGTAATCTTAGCTACTCAGGAGGGTTAGGCAGGAGATTTGCCTGAACCCAGGAGGCGGAGGTTGCGGTGAGCCAAGAACACACCATTGCACTCCAGCCTGGGTAACAAGAGCGAAACTCCATCTCAAAAAAAAAAATCAATAGCTACACAGACACCACTGCAGACTCAGAGCAAAAACCTTTAGGGATGAGCTGAGAAATAAATATTTTTTAAAAGCACCTCAGGGGACTCTTACGAGTATCTCTGACTAAGAACTACAGCTGTACTGTAATTGGGGGATTAAAGCAAATAAGCCAATAGCTATAACATGAAAAGCACTGTGGGTGGCAGAGAGAAGGGAATTTGGGGGATATCCAGAAACTATTTGAAGGAGGGGATATCTGCGTTATAATAAAACTGATTAGACTGGAAAAAGGATCAGAACTAATGGTAACAGAGTTCAGAGGTCTCTAACTGGAAGAAAAAGATAAAACTGTAGTAATTAAGGAAGAGAGATAGAAGAGAAAACAGTGTCAGGGGGAGATTCCAGGAGGTAATGTGAACATTTAGTGCTAGGAAGTAGGCAAAGAAACCCAAGAGAGACAGTCTTCTCCAGGAGTCAACAGAAGAACCGAGAGAGTCCGTGTCACAAGATAAAATGGACACAAAGACCAAATATTTTGCAGAGTGGCCTTGGGAAAACAGGAGTTGCCAAGATGTCTGTGGAAACGGACATGAGTGAAAGCTTTGGAGGGAACTGCTTCCGCCAAGGGGTGGGTGAGGAGAACGAGCCGTCAACGTTGATGAATTGAGGATAACTAGGCTAACAAGACTGTAAACTCTTCCACAACGTCTGGAGGTGAAAGGAGAAAGAAAATAAATCTGATAGATTAGGGAACGTTTTTGTTGCTGTTAAATAGATAGGGAGAAGGTGACTGTGCTAGGAGACGGACAAAGAGTAGGGCAAGTTCTGAAGGAGATGGGGCAGAAAAGAAGAATGGCAAATCCAGGATGGGTGCGCGTGAGAAGAGGCAGTGAGGGGTGAGCTTAGGGTGCTCCTGCACATGACCTAAACCCAACAGGGAAAGAGGGTGAGGGCTCTGGGATGGGGAAGTGCTCCAGTAGGGCTTGAGGTAGAAGAGGATGGGAAATAGTGGGACCTAATTCTACTTTGGAAATAGTTTTCTTCTCAGTTGCTAAAAAGGAATGAGTCTCTGAGTGACTGAAGCATAAACGTAGGGTTTGTTTGCAGGGTCAAATCTCAATCTCAGCTGCTCATTAGAATCCCCAGTGTGGGGCCGGGTCAGAAGGAAAAGGGGAGGGTTTTGTCTTGTTTTGTTACTGATATCCTGATCCCACCTTCAGGGGTTCTAATGAAACTGATCTGGAGTGAAGTCTGGGTGTCAGGAAGTTCCCAGGTGATTCTAACTTCTAGCTGTGACCACCACTAATCTACCAAAGCATAACACATGAATACAATTACCGTGTAAATATGAGATGCAGCTCCAGTGTTTCCAAATCATTAAGCACATGGCAATGTTTAGGGTATTCTGTTACTCACTGAGAAGAGAAGAAGAGGACTTCGAAGGGATCAGTGAAAAGTCAGATTCTCAGAGAAGCCTAAATTGAGAGACTTTAAGGAAGGGTTATGTCCATCTACCCACTCACTTATCCATGTATCCATCCCCTGCATCTCTCAATAGTCCCCTGTTGAACTATTGAGATGTTAAACACCATACCCCGGCAGAAAAGCAAAGAAACAGAGCAGCATTCCCCTCTAGTAGCCTATATTTTAGTTGGTGTGTGTGTAGAAAGAGGGGAGTTTGAGAGGATGAAACTGGTGACTATAATCTCATGTTTGTAAATGTTGTAAATGCAGTGATGGGATAAGCAGCAAGTGCTCTGTGTATCAGTCAAGAAACATCCATCTCATCCACACAGAAGAGGTGGGAATTCAGTTGAAAAGGTTGGAAACTCAGTTGAGAAGAGAAGAAGACGGGTGAATGGTGGGGACATTCATCGAGCTAGATAATGGCACCAGATCAAGGCACCGGAGTCCACCATTCACAAGGGAGCCCATTGATGGCATCTGTAGAAAAGACCAAGGGCCCAGATCACAGAACAGGGTAAAGAGGGGTAGAGGACAGATCCTGAGGTGCAAATGGAAAATTCCAATCCCCTCTCTGATGTGGTTACGTCTGTTTCATAACAGCCTTATTGAGCAAATATTTATTGCTGGCTTCCATACCTAAGGCTCGCCAAGTGCCAGAAAATGTGTGTGCTGGTGATATGGTGAAGGACCAGACAAAATCTCCACCCTCAGGGAGCTCACACTGTGGTGTTGGAAGACAGAGAAAATATGATACAATGTCAGGCAGCAGTATGTGTAAAGAAGACAAACAGAGAAAGAGGTAGGGAATACGAAAATGCTATTTTGAATAGGAAGTTACCTTTGAAAAGGCACCTGAGAAAGCTGCGAGGGAGCCAGGCGTAGGAATCAATAAGGCATAGGTTACATGGGGGGTTTCAATATCATTGACTAGTAATCAGCTGCTACCAACATCCCTGTGCTGGTGTGTCGGACAGCAGCCATGTCATTTTCCTCTATCCCCAAAGCATCTTGTACAGGGGCTTTGTTCAGAGCAGCTGTTTACTAGGAGTCGGTGTTTTCGTTAACAGTTGAGGCAGAGATAAGTAAATAATATGGCAGTGCTTAATATGAGTCTATACAGAAAAATGTTCATTGTAGAGTCAAGAAGCTCAAAGTGGGTTTTATTTAAATGTTATGTTTCATACAACTCGGTTTTTGAATAGTAAATAAGAGGTGATGAGAGGTCATTGATTACCGTTTGGATAGAATGTGCTCTCTCATTTTGTTTTTTGTTTTTGTTTGTTTGTTTGTTTTTTTATTTGAGATGGAGTTTCGCTCTTGTTACCCAGGCTGGAGTGCAATGGTGCGATCTCGGCTCACCGCAACCTCCGCCTCCTGGGTTCAGGCAATTCTCCTGCCTCAGCCTCCTGAGTAGCTGGGATTACAGGCACGCGCCACCATGCCCAGCTAATTTTTTGTATTTTTAGTAGAGACGGGGTTTCACCTTGTTGACCAGGATGGTCTCGATCTCTTGACCTCGTGATCCACCCACCTCGGCCTCCCAAAGTGCTGTGATTACAGGCGTGAGCCACCGCGCCCGGCCTCTTATTTGTTTTTAATCAATGTAATGGATATTTGAGAAGCCCTCATAGGATTTATTTTACGGTGCTTGTTAACTTTCCGTTAGTTAAATATGACCAAATGCCAACATTTTGTGGCAACTCTAAATGCATGACTTGAAAGACTCAAAGTGAGGCCCATTTTCTGGCAAACCAGTTCTACCTTTAAATTTGACAATTACATGATTCCTCACCAGGTATTATTCTGCAAACAGCATAAACAATAGAGGTGTTTAAGCTGAGAACGCCTTCCATTGTTGTTACTTTTGTTCAAAGCAACTTTACATGAAGGTTGAATTGTTACTGGTGTTCTTGGGCTTTCCTATTCTCGAGAAATGAGGGGTGGCCCGTTAGACTGTCACTAGGTGTAACTCAGATGGAAACGTCCGTGTGTCACAAAGCTTCCAGCCTGTTTGCATTATGTTTTTCTGGCAAGTCTAGTCATGAATTTTCAGGATCTCTCAGAATTTTGTCGAAATCACTTTGCCTCTAAGTCAATAAAGATAGTAAATTGGCTGTGACATGGCAATGCCATCGTTTCCTATTCCCCGGCCCAGCCAGCCACTGTCCTCCCTGCAGTCACACATCTGACTTTTCTCCATTTTGCTTATCCCAATCTTGCCCCAACATGCCTTGAATTGATTGATTTAACACACAACCACATTGATTAAAGTATGTCACACGTTTCCACTGTCCTCGGTAGGCCTTTTCTTTGTGTGTAATTTCAGATATTTGAATATCAATGCAGAGATATTCCCGTTCATCGCAGCTCAATGGCTGAAAGGACTATTTGCAGCAGATGTTTTATACTATTTAGTTATTTGTACAATAACTAAATAGCTTTAAAGATTTTCCTGTAGACTTACACATTTATAGTTTATCTTATCTAAGAATAACATAAATTCTTACTCAGATCTAGCTGTGTTTGTTTTTATAGATGTAGGTGATTCTGAGTGTGTGAGGCATGTTGGACATTTGTAATTCTCTTGTAGAAATGCAAATCTGAGCCTGTGCTGTGGAAAGGTCTATGCCGTGACATGAGCCTGCAGGAATGGAATCTGGCTGAGGGTAAATTAGTGGGGCCTTTCTCCATGTCATACCTTTGCCTCCTTCTCTTTTTCAGCCACGCAGTGCAAGCATGGTGCTGTGTACGACACCTGTGGCCCAGGGTGTATCAAGACCTGTGACAACTGGAATGAAATTGGTCCTTGCAGCAAGCCTTGTGTTGCTGGTTGCCACTGTCCGGCAAACTTGGTCCTTCACAAGGGAAGGTGCATCAAGCCTGTCCTTTGTCCCCAGCGGTGACCTTTGTTTCGATCCTTAAGACTTTGAAACCTGGTGACTTTGACACTGAAGTGGAAGAGCCAATGAAGGACTGCAGTATTTGTGTGCCTGATTCTGTAAACACACACACACAGACACACACACACACACAGAGACACACACACAGACACACACACACAGAGACACACACACAGAGACACACACACACAGAGACACACACACAGACACACACACACACAGAGGCACACACACAGACACACACACACAGAGACACACACACAGACACACACACACAGAGACACACACACAGACACACACACACACAGAGACACACACACAGACACACACACACAGAGACACACACACACAGAGACACACACACACACAGACACACACAGAGACACACACACACAGAGACACACACACAGACACACACACACACAGAGACACACACACACAGAGACACACACAAGACACACACAGAGACACACACACAGAGACACACACACAGAGACACACACAGACACACACATACACACAGAGTATATATGTGTATATATATAGATATATTCAGAAACATTTCATCATTTATATAAACTATAGGGGGATTATTATATGTATATTTTTTGCTATAAGACATGTATTATTTCTAGGATTCTAATCTGTAAGCCATTGAACATGTTGTATAAATACACCAGGTATTTCTAATTTAATATGGTGGCATGCAGATACATTGGCTACTGTTAACATCACATACATTTGTCATTTTTAAGGAAGTTTTCTAAGAACCCTCAATTGCCTGCCTGTATTAACTTTAGCTTTGAGTCAGGATTTGTAATTGAGTGGGAAATGTGTTTCTCTGGAGAAGGGCACATTTATCTAGGGGCATTTCAGGTTTCCAAAGAAAGGAATGTATGCCTGGGAAAGACAGCAGGAGATCGGTGACCGGTCCTAACGGTGCATGAAAAATGAGGGATAGGCTGTTAGAATGTATTAGGTCATGGGCTAATATTAGTTCCAAAATTGATTGGCTGGTTGCCAAGAAATACATATTTGTCACTAGGGCATAACCAAAGAATCAAGTGATTTCTTGCCATCCTTGCATATTTCTTGAGTCTTCTAATCATCTATGTGTGTATGATGGATGTGACCATTTATGTGTCATGTGTTGAGATTAAAGGGTGCCTGGATGACATGTTAATTTTACTGAGCATGAGAAGGTATTTGAAGAAACTGTTGTATAACATGTGATGAAATTCTGATTTCTCTGAATCTCAGAGCAATCTAAGATGGGCAGATCTAATGAGTTGATGTAAGCCATCTGCATTTTGTGGCTATTCCATATATAAAATGAAAGCCTTGTGTTATTTCTAGAGGAGTCCCATCCAATGTTATGTGGTGACTATTAATATGTCGTAATTATTTGACAGCAGAAAAGCCTTTATTGACCAATTGATTTAACATGAGTCCAAAGAACAATCTCTGTACTTGCTCTTATTTACTGATAGTCTAGTACTAGTCACTGTTTGAGTGTCTTGACCTCTGTCTTCAGTTAAATTGGTGAAAACCTCAACAATAACAAAACCCACTGTCATAAAATAAAATGTTCCGCATTGTAATCAATAAAGGGCTTCAGATGTAAAACACTGCATTTTCTCTCTCAAGATGTCCTGTGCTGTACTTCACGAATAAGTTTTTCAACTTCAGATCAAATTTTAACAGCTTTATTTAGTTATAATTTTTGTATCTCACAACAGTATATATAAAGACTATTATTAATAGACAAAAGCAAACTCACATTTTCAACAACCCAGCATGTTGCCAATGCTTGTCAAAGACATTATGTTTCCTTCACGTGTCTGACAGCTAATGTATTAACTTGGATGTTTTTCTGTTTTGCTGGAAAACCCCTAGTTGTTTGAGTAAACTGAATAAAACGCAGGGCATAACAGTGACTGGCTGCAGCATGGGGCCTTTTTTTTTAATTGTTGTGTTTGGATCTTAATCACCCGAGTATCTGCCGCCCAAGGTAGTAATGCCATTGTTTCAGTGCTGCCCTTGGATGGCAGAATTTGACTTAGGTGCCTTGAGATCTAAGTGTGGTTTGTGACTGTGTCCACATTATTTAAGCATTTGGGGGTTTCCCTTTGCTTATCTGTAACACAAAGGGCCATGTAGTATAGTTAGCAGGCTTGAGAATCAGGAAAACTAGACCCCTGCCACTAACAGGCTAGGAGACCTCGGCAGTAATGGGAGGCGCTAAAGGCTCATGAACACTTTCTACCTGTAATCTCATTGATTCCCTGCTCTGCCTTGACAAGAGGGGTAGGGACATTCAGTTGATGTCCCCTGGTGGTTGCTACCTTCTGTAAAATGAACAGATTCCTTAAGATTAGCTTTAAATCCCTTTTCACTTCACTGTAGGTTCTCCTCTGTGAAAGAGGGCGGCGTAAGGGAAATGATGCAGAAGGGAGAAATGTGGATGGTTATTTACAGCTCGTGATTCATCCAAGCTGTGACTCTTCCCATAAGGCTAACTGGCCTCTTTTTCCACACTTAATCATGGCAGCCAGGGTGGGTAAATGCTGAAAGCTTTTCCTCATGGGCCATTTCCATCATTTTGGGGGTGACTTGATTACAAGTTAGTGTGGCATTCCTTTAGGGATTAGCTTAACCTCTGTACATTTTTCTCATTTCTAATTGGAGAAGAAAGAGAGGACAGAGTTATTTGGGTCTACTAATTCCAACAGGCACCTGTCTGATGGGAGAGGGTGAGGAAATCAGCTGAATGGTTGGTCTGCATATTCTTTTTTAGGCCATAGACTATAGCTGAGCAATGACTTAGTCTAATGGTTGAGACGATGGGGATTTACCAAGTGCTTCAATGACGGCAGTCCTGTTTTATTCGCATTGGATGTTTTAAATGGGTTCTCAAACTCTTGCAGAGTGAGATATCTTGAAACAAAAATGTTCTATGAATATTGAATTTGATGAGAAACAAACACCCTTGAAGAAGAACAAGCGTAATTATGACTAATTGCCCATAGTTGGTACTCAGTAAGTTCGTTCTTCTCTCCCTCTGTAAATAGGAATGTTTGAGGGTTTTGACCTAAACGTTTCTAGCTGTGAAGAAAAAATATCTCTTTGGCATAGACAAGAGCAATATTTGTTAAAACTGTGGCACACTAAGAATCACTAATTTTCAGGTTAAAGGCCTCACTCATCTTAACTTATTGACCATCAGACCGTCCTGGTAAGAGCGCGTCTTTCAGTAAGAACGAGAAAGACCCAGGAGGCTGACTCTTCTCCCAGCTTTCACTGAAACATGGATAAACCATTTCAACTGGAAAACTCTTCCTTGTTATGAAATATTTCAGACATATAAAAAGGCCTAGAGAATAATGTTGCAAACACCCATAAATACATTACCTAATTAAGAAAAGTAACCTGGTAGGTAGTCAATACATTTTTCTTGAATCAGTAGCGCCTGATAAATGCTGCGTCTCACAGTTGCAGCAGCTGTTTCTGGGTTTCTCAGTTTGAGCCTGGTTGCATTTCTCTTCACTTTGCCACTCACTGTCACTCATATTCCTCTGGTTCTGACAAGTGACAAGGACACGAGCTGGAAAGCTCTTGGAGTGGGAGGAGGAGACTGGCTTCAGGGACAGGCGCCAAGATATTTTAATTAGCGATCTCCTCCGAACATAACTCTCAGGAGAAAGCAAAAATAATCCCTGATTCTACATCCTGGCGTCCAAGCCTTTGCAAAACTTGAGATTTTAATTCTGAAAAATGACAAGTTTCAAGTGGGCCGGAAGGAATTAGCAGGGAAAAGGAGCAAATGCTGATGATTATTCAGATGCTGAGTTAAGAACCTGGACATTCATTTCTTTAAGGGGTTCCTTCCAGCGTTAGAGACGTGTTGCTACGCTGGGTTTATTTAAATCAGTTGAATGACACGAACATGCATCAGATCCATTTTTTTTTTATTGTGTTTATTTGTTCTGGCTCTGAGTTCAAGTCCTGGATATTGTTATCAATTTTTTGTCTCGTTGAATCTGAGTCTCATTATGGGTCTTATGTATCTGGGTGTTAAGATCTCTTATTGTTACATTAATCCTTTTACCCTTGCATCCTTGTAGCTTTGAAATCTATTTGATTAAGTATGAGAATTGCAACTCCTGCTTTTTATTTATTTATTTTTTCTCTCCATTTGGTTGGTGAGTTTTTTTCCATCCCCTTGTTTTGAGTCTTTGTATATCTTTAGATATGTCGTTAGATTTTGTGGGTAATGTATATTTTGTGTGCTTAAAATGGAGAGCTCTATTGAGTTTATTTGTTCTGGATCTTAGTTCCAGTCCCGGATATCGTTATCAATTTTCTGTCTCGTTGAATCTAAATCTCATTATGGGTCTTATGTATCTGGGTGTTAAGATCTCTTATTATTACATTAATCCTTTTACCCTTGTATCCTTGTAGCTTTGAAATCTATTTTGTCAAATGTGAAAATTGCAACTCCTGCTTTTTATTTATTTATTTTTGCTCTCCATTTGGTTGGTACGTTTTCTTTTCCAACCCTTTATTTTGAGTCTATGTATATCTTTGGATATACCGTTAGATTTTGTCTGTATCTTTTGATTGGGAGATTTGGTCGATTTAAATTTAGGGTTGCTGCCATTTGATATTAACTGGCTATTTTGTCCTTTTGTTGATAAAAATTCTTCTTTATGTTAATGCTCTTTACTTTTTGGTGTATTTTTAGAAAGGGTCATACTGGTTTTTCCTTTCTGTATATAATGCTTCTTTTAGAAGTTCTTGTAAAGCAGGCCTGGTGGTAATAAAATCTCTGAGTACTTGCTTGTTCCTAAAAGATTTTATTTTTCCTTCAAATGTAAAGCTTAAATTGGCAGGATATGAAATTCTGGGCTGAAAGTTCTGCTGATTAAGTATATTGAATATTGGCCCCCACTCTCTTCTAGCTTGTAGGGTTTCCGTTGAGAGATCTGCTGTAAGTCTAATAGGCTTACCTTTATGGGTAACTTGATCTTTCTCTCTGGCTGCCCTTAATATTCTCTCCTTCGTTTCGATCTTGGTGAATCTAACGATTATATGCCTTGGGGTTGGTCTTCTTGAGGAATATCTTTGTGGTGTTCTCTGTATTGCCTGGGGTTGAATAGTGTCCTGCTTTGCTAAATTAGGAAAATTTTCCTGAATAATGTCCTGGAGAGTATTTTCCAGCTTGAATTCATTCTCTCCATCACAGTCAGGTACACCAATCAAACGTATATTAGGTCTTTTCACATAGTCCCATATTGCTTGGAGACTTTGCTCATTCCTTTTTATCCTTTTTTCTCTATTCTTGTCTTGTCGTTTTATTTCATTAAGTTGGTCTTCGACCTCTGATATCCTTTCTTCTGCTTGATCCATTTGGCTATTTAAACTTGTACATATTTCACTAAGTTCTCGTGTTGTATTTTTCAACTCCATAAGTTCATTTGTATTCCTCTCTATATTGTCTATTGTTTTCAACATTTCATCTAACCTTTTTTCCAAGTTCTTAGTTTCTTTACATTGGGTTAGAACAAGTTCCTTTAACTCCCAGAAGTTTCTTATCATCCACCTTTTAAAGCCTACTTCAGATAATGGAACACAGTCCTTTTCCATCAGGGCTTGTTCCGTTACTGATGAGTCCTTTTCCATCAGGGCTTGTTCGGTTGCTGATGAGTCGTTTTCCATCAGGGCTTGTTCCGTTGCTGATGAGTCCTTTTCCATCAGGGCTTGTTCCGTTGCTGATGGGTTCTGATTTTGAGTATACTCGGCCTTCTTAGGCTGTTTTTTTCCCTTCATTGTAGATGAACCGCCTTTCTAATTAGGTTTCTGAGTCGACGTCCGACTTATTGATTCCCAGTGCTGGGATCCGAGCAACCCACTGTGGCGGCCTAAATAGCAGCGATAAGACTGATGGTGCTCTTCTGCCCGGGAATCTCTGGTCTGGCTTCCCTCTTGAGTCCGCAACAAGTGGCTCTGACTTCCCGGAGCTCCAAACTCCGGTCAGTAGGGGAAGCAGTCCCGTTGGCTCTGCATGAAGAGCTGCTGCACCAAGACGCCAGCAAAACCGCTGTGGCAGCCACAAGAGTCGTGCTGGCGACCCGTGGGGCTTCTCCACTGGGAATCGGCTAATCGGTGAGTGACGAAAATTCGTCTAAAGATGTGGCGTCGTCTCGTTCTCTGAGCTTTCACTGGGAGCTACAATCCTGAGCTGTTAGTGGTCGGCCATCTTGGATCGATCTCCCAGATCCATTTTTATTGTGGTTCCCTCTCAGATTAATTTGAGCAAGCTTAGAAAAGGTTGATGTGCTGGAAGAAGACAGGAAATTTATCTTTAGAGAAGCTTGAAAAGCAGGAAGGTGTTTCAGGTGCTGGGAGAGCAGATCTGGCAGCTGCATACCTGGGGCTGCACCATCAAAGCTACAGGCTGAAGGGCAAGGGTGAAGCTTCGGTGCGTGAGATGTGGCTGGGAAATGGGAGTGGGGTGCTAGGAGGCTGCGGTCTTGACTTCTGGTCATGTCACATGACTAGGTTGAATCTGTCTAGGTGCTGGGGTAAATAGAGCTGCTTGCAGCTAGATGTCACATCTGGGGAAGTCCTACGTCTTGTCCAACTGCCTCAAGAGTGGAAGACGTGCCAACATCCCCATCGCACATTCTCCACATGGCTCCCTGGTGGGCTAAGGTGCCAGACGGGAAGGCCTGCTCCAGCTACAGGCAGTGGTAAGCAATAGAGCGATGTGACCAGCCAGGCCTTTGTTTCAGTGAGATCAGTGAGAGTGCAATGAAGGTGGGTTTCCAGTCCAAAGACCAGGTGGGAGTCCTGAGATAGTTCAGGTGAAAGATGAGAAGCCCCAAGACTACAAAGTAGGAAGTAAAGTGGGGAGAGGTTTGTGACAGAGCGGATGGTGGATAGGCCAGTGTCTGGCTTGAGTAAATGGATGGTGGTGATGGTGCCAGTTCCCCACAGAAGGAGCACTGACAAATATATCTACAGGAATTTCTATTGTCAGTCAAAGTGTTCTCTGCTAAGCTATATTTGCTTTCATTCAACCGACATTCTGAACATTAGGTGTAAGACACGGTCCTTTCTCACAGAATCACAGTGCAGGATGGATGGCTTGTGGTGAACCAGGAGGCCACACCACCTTAAGAAGCCCCGTGTGAGGCTTTCTGTTTGGGAGAGTGTCAGGGGTGCCAGAGAAAGTGACTACCGAGATGAGTCTTGGTGGAGCACTGAGTAGCCTTTACCTGTGCAAAGGTGTGTGTGTGTACGTGTGGGTGCGCGTATTGTCGGCGTGGAGTAGTCTCTGGGCATTTGAAGAAGAGGTAACTAGGCAGATAAGGAGAGAGACAAGCAGGCAGTGTGGGTGTGCAGGGAACAACAGGCTTTGGGTACTGCTTAGATGTGACAGATGCACGGAACTGTTTTGAGCTATGATAGTGCAACTCACATGCCCTGGGAGGCCTCTGCAGGCTTCTCTTGATTCCTAGTGGGATCCACAGAAGTAAGGTTTGAGGCATTTTGTGATAAGACGCCTCGCCTCCTCCACCGTCTGTCTTCTGAGCATCTAGAGAGGGAAGGAAGAAGGAAGAGGCTTCTAACAAGAGTGTTCTTTCTGACCTTGTCCTCCACTGCTTGCAGGGAGGCACTGCTTGCTTTAGCAGAACAGATCCAAGGTAAATACATTTCACCACGGCTTTTGTTGACTTGCTTGACTGTGGGCTAATGGATGGAGGAGGTTTAGCATCTAAATAGCTGGTCCTGCTAGTGTCACCAGCTCTGGTCACACCTACAGATAAAAGGCCAGGAAACAGCTCGCCCAGCCTTAAAAACTTACATAAGCTACTTCTCTGCTTCTTCCAACTGGAACTTGGCTAACTAATTCCCCTGAGAAGTTTCTTGAGCTGTGAAATTTGGGGCTTAAGGAAATTTTGCGGTGATGAAAAAGTTTCACTTTGGCTCCCGGAGCATAAATACCGTTTGTTATATTGTCATTTTCACCGCGCTTCTATACATAAGGTAAAGAGTCAGATCCTGAACAGCTCCTTCTGGCTCCGGTGGTTAGGGGCTCCCCGGGGAGGAGAAGGTGGCAGCAGGCTGGTTGGGTTCCCTCCACGCCAGCAGGCTGCCTGTTGACAACATGAGCCTGTGGTGTGTTCCGGTCTGACCCCTTGTAGGCACTTCTTTGAGGAAGGCGGTTCATAAGGTCCTCTCTACTCAGATAAATTCCCGTTTTGCTCTTGAAGACAGTCAGGCCAGTGGGATTCCGTCTTCCCATCCTTATTTGCTCGCTTCACTATTTCTCAGAACTAACTGGCAGTGAGAAGAAAATGAAAGCTGGAAGGAGAAGAGAGGTTCAGGTTTATCCACAGCATCTATTGTTCCAGACACACCCCAGGAACCTCAGGGAGGACACAGGACAGCTGGCTTGATTGCGTGGAAAGCATTTTCCATTCTGTTTTATAGGATGATGTTTGGGGACTGTGTGCTTTCATAGTCTGAGCAGTGTCATTTCCATGATGATCCACACACTGTCCTGAGGCTGTGATTCTCTGAGATGCATTTGAAAGAATTCTTCCGATGACCTGCGAACACACAAAACCACCCCACTCCACCAGGTCCTGGCAGGAGAAGTCAGACCCCAAACCAGGACTGGCTTGCCTGTTGAGACCATCCGTAACTCAGAGCAGGATTGCCTCAACCTTTCCTTGCTTTGTCATGGAGGAGGCTCAAACCACAGAATGATTGGGTTGCGTTGGTTAATGGGAATAAAGATGGTGGTTAGAACAGCTTCGGAGTGGAACCAAATGTCCAGCCGAGCTGGGAGGCGTTTCCTGTGCCTGGACTGCTCCAGAAAGTCAGAGTGGATTCATCACTTTCTCCCTCTTCTTTAGGAATGGAGAGGGAGGCAAAGAAGGGAAGACACTTACCATATAACTATTTCCAAATCTGCTATTTATTTCCTTTGGTTTTAAGTTGGGGGGGGGCGGAAACTGTAAAAATGTCAAAAAACGATAAGGTACACATTTTAATTTTTTATCTTAAAAAACCCGGGTAAAATAAAAATTGTTTTCAAAAATCTTGGAAATCTTGTTTTATTGGATCCAAATCCTGCCTAATTTAACTTAATAATTGTGCCTTATTTTTACAAGCTGCTTTTTTATAAGTTGTTTCCAGTGCATATATTCTGAATGCAATTTTCCAAAGCAAAACTCGTTTTTCTTGAAATTGATTCCATGATTTATTGTTTATATGATTAGTCTAATTTGACTGTTTTGTGAGAACCAGCATATTGAAATGTTTGCCTAAATAATGTATATGAATATGAGGAATCCCACATCACTTGACATGCATTATCTTTAGAGCAGTAATGCTTGCAAAGTCATTTGTTTCTGCTGCTCCAAGCCTAAGTACACTACTCTTTATACTATGAAACACGAGACCCAGTAGGAGACAGGGAGAGACTGTGAGGCAACAGCAAAGATGCATCAGCTACAACCACAGGGTTATTTCTGCATCACAGTCTGAGAGGAGCTGCTTCATGCAAGAGTCGTGCAGATGTGGCTTTATCTAAACAACTGGAAGGAAATAAAATCCAGTTCCAAGACTCTCATCCTATGAACTGCATGGTCTAACCCACATTATCTTTAGGAATGTGCCTCTTGTGACACATGGAAACAGGGCCCCCTTGTTAAAAGCAGCCGCTGAGCTTCATCAAAGCTGTGATCTGTCATCCACATGTCTCGCCTGTTGGGGCAGAGGCAGATTTCCAGATGGCCCAGCCTTCTGACTGCATGGCCTGGCTGGATGTTGGGGATTGTGAGGGCTGGGCTCCGACTGATGCCTGGACCTTGGGCAGCGAGCAGGTGCTCCGGGCAGGTCTCCACAGCCCATGGGTGTGGGTGAGCACATGCCTGGGGAGGGGTCCCTGCTGCATGTCCAGTGAGCCTTTAGGACCGACTTCACTCTGGATGCTCGTGCTCCTTCTCTGGTAGACGGGGAAAAGGCTTCCCTAGCATTTCCAGCCAGCGTCTGGCAGTTGGAATAGAGCATCCAGGGCCAAGGGCAATGCTTCCACTAGGAGAAACAGGTCCCAGTGTAGCTCTCTGAGCTTCCTCACCAGGAATAAGAAAAAATTGTCACATCAGCTATTGATTTGTGTCACCCTCCCCTCTGTAACTGACCTCTTCCTTCACCCGTAAGCTTTGCCTCTCTCCTCCTTGCCCCAAATGGAGTTGTCCCCTGTGTCTCTCTGTCATCTGCCACACCCTAGTTCCAAACTGTCCCATCCTCCTAGCAGCATTTGATGCTCCAGTTCTTTCCTGGAACACAAAGAAATATAGCTGACCTGGCTCCTACGCTCTCAAGGGTCAATTCGCCAACAATATCCGTGAACTGGCCTGAGATCTATGCATGATCAATATTAGGCACCATATTTTCATATTCTTTTCTTGGTTCTTCTGGCTTTTAACCAATGGACTAGTTTTAATGTGGGCATTTTAGGCACTATATTGGATTAGAAAGGATAATATTTAGAGGGAATCTGGGCCTTTTGATGCCCCCAGCAATATAGGCACAGGGTAGACACTGCCTAGCAGACGGGCCCTGAGGCCTGGCTCTGTTTGCCACAGGCTATTTGAAACCTTTCTGGAAACCTCTCTTTTTTTGAGACAGGCTTGCTCTGTGGTCCAGACTGGAGTGCAGTGGCGTGATCGTGACCTCCGCCTCCCAGGTTCAAGTGATCCTCCTGCCTCAGCCTCCTGAGTAGCTGGGATTACAGGCACCCACCACCACACCTGGCTAATTTTTGTATTTGTAATAGATACAGGGTTTGGCCATGTTGACCAGGCTGGTCTTGAACTCCTGACCTCAGGTGATCTGCCCACCTCGGCCTCCCAAAGTGCTGTGATTGCAGGTGTGAGCCACCACACCCAGCCTGGAAACCTCTTTTAATTGTAGAACATTCCTGCCATCTTTAGGTAGAATGTCTAGAATTTCTGATATCAAAACGTCGTTGATGAAAGAGAAATTGTTCAACGTTCTTTTCTCTTGTTTTCGGACTCACATACCCCCTTCTCCTGAAGAGAAACCTCAACTCTTTCTCTACAGAAAAATCAGTGAATTTTGTAAAGCTTTTCCTTCGAATGGTCCTGAATGAAATTCCAGGGATACAGCCTCAAAGTGCAACTCTGGCGGCATCAGCTTTGTTACATGCTATCGTTTAAGCAAACAGTTTTCCAGTCCAAGGATAATACAAAAAAAAAAAAAAAGGTCATTCGTGGACCAGATGCCTTATGTCTTATGCTGTCTCCAGCCGATTTCCAGGTATTGTCTGTGGTCCGTGTTGGGGACTGGGAGGCCATCTCCAACTCTGCAGGGAAGAGGGCTGTGAGCTACTGGCAAGGTCTGCACAAGAGACGACCTGTTCCATGTGCCCTCCTGCATGTTGCTGGATGCAAAGACAGTCTGAGAGGATCTGACTTATTCTTATGCTTTTAGCATTCATAAAAACACTCTAAAAACAAAGCAAAACAAAACACACACATACAAAAGACAGCAGAAATTCAGTATCCCTTTAGGAGTCCTTTGGATAAAATCTTACGTTTCATTTGACCTTTTGTTTGAGATACAGAAATTCCCGACCATAAAAATGTAGTGAACCAGCTCAAGCTGCATGTCAAATTGCAGACTGGAAACCTCAGCTTACAACAAATTGGTCTAATTACACCTTATTAAAATTGGTACCCAGGGGTGAATTTTTATCCCTTGCTCAAAGGATGACATTGCAGATTTCCACATATAATGCAGGCGAGTCTGCTGCTTTTACGGGCAAATTTTCCAAGTGGGGATAGCAAATGTGCTAGGGACAGCATCCTGGAAGCACAGGAGGATATGTAACTGCTCAGTGATTGCAGTTTTCATTTGAGCAAATTAAATGGTGATGAAAAAAGAAAAGCCATGTCCTATCTCTGCAGTGTCTCCGAAATCCAGGCTCAGGCTGGAGGCAGAGGCTGGAGGCTGTCAGAGAGTGCAGAGGCCTCCTGGGGACAGGACAACCGGCCTCCTTGCCTCCCCCAGTTGCCTCCCATTTCACTGTTCTTTTCTCCTTCCTTAAACCTCAGGGGAGATCTTAACAGGGAGAAAAGACTTCCAACAGACAATGCCCCTCTGCAGGGTGGTCCTGCTGACTTTTGACAAGGTTTCATTCTAATGAGGCTGCTCTGAGGACATCATGCCTACTGGAGCTAGTAACAAATGAGAATAGTGTGGAAAAGCTGTCATGCAAGACAGGGCAGACTGCTGTGGGTTCCTTACACTGTTAGTTGCATCCTCCTCGGGGCCAAGAAGAAGTCAGCAGCCAAGGGAAGAGTAGGAGATGGAGATGCACTGTATGGGTGGAGCTGTGAAGGTGGGTTTTCCTGCTACACCCTGACACGGCGACCTTGGGAGACAAGTAGCCTGGTGTCTTTTGCATATTGTGTTCTGAATTCCAGATTCAAGTACTTCCAGCTGCCTCCTTGCCATCTCCACTTGGTGACGGAATGGGCAATCCAAGCTTTCATATATTCTAAGATAAACTCTTGATACTGTTTGGACTTTACATTTATTTTTGGAAGGGGACTCAGAGAACAAGAGTGAGGGACCAGGAAGAGTAAAACGGAAAGAGGGAAATCCAATCCAGGGAAGTATCATAGAGCCGGTTACTGCTGTGGATACCTGGGGGCTTAGTTCCAACAATAGGTCTTTAAAAAGATATACAGTTTAAGCCTCAGAATTAGCCACCTGCTCTAAACCCTCATTGGTCAAATATATCCCCTGGGGTGTTACCTTCCTTGGTTTTCCAGACTTTTCTAGGGACCTGAATGGCTGAGTAAGGTCCTGCAAAGGTCCCATGGAAAGATTCAGAAACTCTATGGCAAAAGGCAAGAAATGCAAGGTGCAGCTGAGGCCGCGGTGCTGCCACGCTTCCCCCACTGCAGCTTGTTGCCACAGCAACCGCTGGGAGGAAAATGTGGGTGGAGAGAATGTGAGAGGGTGCAGTACCTGGGAGTCATCCCTGACTCTTCACTTTCTCTTTACTTCTCATCGGTAACTTTCATCGACTCTGCTGATGGGTCTCCCACTTCGTCCTTGCTTTCCTTCCCGTTCCCCCACTACACACCGGTGCATATGCACGCACGGCAGCCAGGCCAAGCCTTTAAAAACTCATGTCATAGCATGATGTTTCCCCTCTCAAATCCCAATGGCCACTCATCTCACTCAGAATAAAATCTAAAATCCTGTCCAAGATCTACAAAACTGGCATGTTTTGGACCTTCGCTCCCTTTTTGCTATGGTTTCAATGTCTTTGCCCCCTTCAAAATACGTGTTAAAACTCAATCCCCAAGGCAACAGTATTAAGTGCTGTGGCCTTAAGGAGTGCGTTGGCCATAAGGGCTCCAAACTCATGAAGGTATTTGTGCCCTGTGAAAGGCCACTGAGGGGTGAGCTTGCCCCTTCTGTCCCTTCTGCCATGTAGGGACACAGCATTTATGCCTCTAGAGGATGCAGCATTCAAGGTACCATCTTGGAAGCAGATGTTGAATCCTCACCAAACATCAAAGTGTTGACACCTTGGTCTTGGGCTTTCTAGCCTCCGGAGCTGTGAGAAGTAATTATCTGTTGTTTATAAATTACTCAGTCTCAGCTATTTTGTTATAGCAACACAGGACTTTCTGACCTCATCCAATGCTTCTTTCCCTCTCTCTCTCTCCTCCAGCAACTCTGGCCTCTTTGCTGTCTCCGGATTGCCAGGCATAGAGCAAGGTCTTTGCACTTGCCATTCGCTCTTCCCAGCATGTGATTCCTTCAGATAGTCAGAAAGCTCAGCCCCTCACCTCATTCAAGTCTCTGTACAGATGTTGCCTCATCAAGAATTTCTTTTCTGATCATAGTACACTTTCATCCATCAGTCCATTTACTTTCCCTTATTTTTCATCTTACCGCAAATATTATAGATTTATTCATTTGCTTTCGTCCTCTTTTATCCTGTCTAAACGTTAGTTCACGACAGTGGGGGTTTTGTTTACTGACATATCTCCAATGCCTAGAATAGTGCTTGGCACACAGGGAGACGCTCTACTCAACAAGAATTTGCCAGAGGGCGGGGTCACACATCGATCTAATCAGATACGCTTTTGTGAGGACACAGAGAAAATGGCAGTGGAAGAGCAGATGGTCCCAGAGCTTGGCGTGCATCTTGAAGGATACTGTGCTCATCATCTTGTCCTCCATTCTTTACATTTTGCAGTTCAGGGGCCAGGATGAGAGCATGGCCAAGAAGAAGATGGCAGTCACAGACACCTCAAGTCCAGGTATCCCCAACTAAAGCCCCAACACCACTTAAGGGACCCGAGAAGAGGTACCTCTTCCTCTTTACTCCAAGACTCTGACTAATAGAGCCATGGTGTCCATGAAAGCATTTTGGAGAGCTCCAACGACCAGGCTTCTCTTGGCACAAATAAGCCTTTTCTCCCGGAGAGACAGCACATGTGCTTTACTGTGACTGGAGTGCATTTCAATCTAATAGAAAGCAGGAATATAATCCAGTACTAATTTTAGATGCTGGATTCTTGTACAGCGCCACACTTTCAGGAAGGGAAGGAGGAAAAGCAAGTAAGTGTCTCAGCATTGGGTTGGGGAAGTAGTTACAGAGAAATGTGAGGACCTGCCTCAGGATACTAATCTTTTCTGAACCAAGGTAGTGTTCCACTGCAGGGATGGGAATATACAGCCTATCGGCCAAATCTGGCTGACTGCCTTTTTTTTAAGAAAAAATATTTTATAGGAACACAGCAATTCTAATTTCTTACAAATTATCTAGGACTCTGTTAACATCGCGTGTGACCTTGAACAAGTTGCTTCATCTTTTTGAACCCCTGTTTCATTGACTGTAAAATGAAGACAATTCATCTGCATTAAATCGTTGTTAGAATTTTAATGAGTTTGGATACTTTCCCCCACCATTCCTTTCCCTGCCCTTTATAAAAATAGATGGACCACTTACAAATTAGATGTTTTAAAGTCTGAGGCAGCCTCTCTTGTCATTTCCAAGAGATGAAACTTGGCAGCCTGGGGGCCTGATTTTTAAAACAACTTAGCTAATATATATATATATATATATATATATATATATATATACACACACACACACACACACACACACACACACACACACGATATGGGGGAGTTTGTCACTCACTTCTTTTAAAAAAGCTCCCACAAGTCTAAGAATGTTTAAAACAGAAATGTATTTAAATGCAGACACAGATCACAGAAGGACAAAATCCTCATGTCCTTATGGACAGTCAGGTGAAATACTGTCTAATCAAAGAGGATATAATCTGGAATCCCTAGAGGTCCTGAGTTTTCTCTCCCTTCCATTTTTGGAGGAAGACCTGTGCCAGGAGAATCACAGGGAAGCCAAAAGTGCCTATGGGAGTAAATTTAAAATTCCAGATACAGAAATGAATCATTTTTTGTTGCCAAATACCATTTTTACCTCAAAGACTGTGGCCATAGGGCTGTGATCTGAAACCTCTGATACGGCATGGGCTTTCTTTGGGCCATATTATATACACATCACCCATTTAGGGTTCCTTCGCCTCTTACTGGCAAACAAACTGAGGGTTAGAGAGGTGGAGTGCACTGCTCAAATACATGCAGTTAATATAATCCCATAATCTCCATGTGTCATGGGAGGGACCTGGTGGGAGGTAATTGAATCATGGGGGTGGGTTTTTCCCATGCTGTTCCTGTGATAGTAAGTCAGGAGATCTGATGGTTTTATAAAGGGGGGTTCTGCACATGCTCTCTCGCCTGCTGCCATGTAAGACGTGCCTTTGCTCCTCCATGCCTTCTGCCATGATTGTGCAGCCTCCCCAGCCATGTGGAACTGTGAGTCCATTAAACCTTTTTGCTTTATAAATTATCCGGTCTCAGGTATGCCTTTATCAGCAGTGCGAGAATGGACTAACACAATGGAGGAAGGAAGGAAGGGAGTCACAACAACTCCTTTCCCCTTCATCCTTAACCCCTGGAAACCACTAGTATATTTTCTATTTCTTTAATTTTGTTATTCAAGAATAGTAAATAAATGACACAGACTATTCATATTAACATTTTAACAGTTCAAGTGAAATATAGAAACCTTGCTCCCATTTAAATCTCTTTGCTTTCCCCCATTTATAATTGTCTTAAATATTTTTCGGCACACCTGGAGAAACACATTAGACAGTATTATAATTTTCCTTTCAACTATCAGGCACAGTTTCCCCTCCAAGTGAAGGAGATTCTATGATATTTAGTTATATTTAGTCTTTTCCATTGTTTTTTCCTCCTTCCTGATATCTAAAATTCCTTTTTTTCCTGCCATTCTAAGACAGATTTTCTTAGTGTTTTTTCATCTGAAAATGTCTTGATTTCTCGTTAATTCCTGCAGGATTTTTTCCACCTGGAGGCAGAACTTAGGGCTGACGGTTTTTTTCTGTGTGTTTTTGTTTGTTTGTTTGTTTGTTCACCATTTGAAAGACGTGCCACTCCCTCCAGGTGTCCATGGTCTCTAATGTGAAATATGTGGTCCTCCAAATTGCTTTCCCATGTAGGAATCATGTCACTTTTCACTTTCTGCTCTCGGGAATGTTTTTTGGTCTGTTATTTTCAGAAGCTTGGCTGGAAGATGTCTTTATGTAGATTTCCTCGGACTATGCTGCTTGAGATTTACCCAACTCTTTGAATCAGGGTTTATGTAAGTTGCCATGGAAAATTTTAGTCATTATTTTTCTATGCCTTTTTTGGCCCCACTCTTTCTCTTCTCCTTCTGGGACAATGGTGCTGTGAAAGTCAAATCTTTTGTTATAATTTCACAGGTCCCCGAAACCATGTTCGTGTTTCCCCCAGTACCTTTCTTCTGTTTTCCAGATTGGGTCATTTCCATTGTTGTATCTTAAAGGTTATTGATTCTTACATTCTCTTCATCTGCTATTGATTCCATCTGTGAGTTTTTAAATTTCTGTTGTGTTTTTCAGTTCTAAAATGTCCATTTAAGTTTTATTTATATCTTCTATTCCTTTTCTAAGGTTTTGTATTTTTTCTTTTGTTTTAAACATGTTCTTAATTGCTCATTGAAGAGTTTTTATGATGCATGTTTAAAAATATTTGTCAAATAATTCCAACATCACTGTTGGTACCTGCTGATGTCTCTTCTCATTACTCATGATTTTCCTGGTTCTTGGTAAGATGAGTGACTGAGCAATTTTCCAGTATATCTTGAAAATTTTGGGCATTATTTTATGAGACTCTTATGTAAACTTCCTGTTTTAGCTGGTCTATAAGTTTGCTAGTGCTGCCATAATAAAACAAACAGCCTGAGTGGCATGGTATTTTATTTTACTTTCTCACAGTTCTGGAGGGTAGAAGTCCAAGATCATGGTGCTCGCAGGGGTGATTTCCATTGAGGTTTCTCCTTGCCTTGCAGGTGACCGCTTTCTTGCTGTCTTTTCACATGGTAGTCCCTCTGTATATGTGTACCCCTATGTGTGTCCATAATCCCTTTTCCTTATGAGGACACAGTCAGATTACATAGAGGCACACCAAAACAGCCTTATGTCCCATAATTACCTCTTAAAAAGCCCTGTTACCAAATATAGTCACACTCTGAGATTCTGGGGGTCAGGGCTTTAACATATGAATTAAGAGAGCCACAATTCGGTTCATAAAGAGCTGTCTTCTTCTAACGCTGCACTGCCAAGGGAAGTAGAAATGCCTTCTTGTTGCTGGAGGTGGGGAAGGGCATGTTTCCCACCCAGTCTCCCCTGACACCCTTATGGGGACATCTTATTTCTACTGCTGGGCAGGAGCAGAAGTTAAGGCTCCCCTCTAGGCCTCTGCTGACACCACTGTGATGACAGGGGATACCTGGTTACTGTTCTCCCCATGGCTTCCACTGACTCTTACTGGGGAAGTGCTCCTTATTGCCACTGATAGGGGGAAGTTCCAGCTCCCTACCCAATTTTCTCTGATGCCCCCCTTGCAGGGACTTGGGGCACATGTTACAGCTGGTAAGCATAGAAGTCTAGGCTCCTGCTTGGTCACTGCTGATGGAACGGAGGCGGCCCCATCTTGTTTTCATGGTATCTTTCTAGAATAGGACAGTTATTGTCTAAACAATTTTTGTCTACCTGCTCCTTTCTTGGTCTAGGCCAGAGAAATAACATCTTTCAGGCCAGGCGCAGTGGCTCAAGCCTGTAATTGCAGCACTTTGGGAGGCTGAGGCAGGTGGATCACGAGGTCAAGAGATCGAGACCATCCTGGTCAACATGGTGAAACCCCATCTCGACTAAAAACAGAAAAAATTAGCTAGGCACGGTGGCGTGTGCCTGTAATCCCAGCTACTCAGGAGGCTGAGGCAGGAGAATTGCCTGAACCCAAGAGGCGGAGGTTGCAGTGAGCCGAGATCGCACCATTGCACCCCAGCCTGGGTAACGAGAGCGAAACTCCGTCTCAAAAAAAAAAAAAAGAAATAACATGTTTCTTGGGGCTTTTTTTCTATACTCTGTGGTGTTTTCTGTGTTGCTAATTTCTCTAGTCTAGGATACAGTAGGCAAAAAAGAAAAACAAAAAACAAAAAACCCCAGGGAACCAAACATGACGTCATTCCTCGGATCCCAAGGACCCTAGCCAGTCTGCTTTCTTGCTGCCACCTTTCAGAGTTTTCTTTTGTTTTACATGTGATACCCAGCCCCTCTGGTACGTTGACAGTTCTATCTTTTAACACTTAATCCATTTGGAAGCCATTGTAGTTCATGGTGCTACTGAACCATTATTTCGACAAATGTAAAATGACTTATCTAGGATCATAAAGAACGCTTTTGCACGTTGGTTTCAATCGCACTGTATTTTGTAGATCTGTTTAAAGAGAATATTTATCTACATGAGAATACTGAGTCTAAGTACCGAGAATCATATGCTAAGTACCCTGCGCTATCCATGCAGCACTCATTTAGTCCTCTCAATAACCCTGTGCAACAACATTTTCATTTTACTAAGAAGAACATTTGCAACCTTGCCTATGGTCACGTATGAATTAGCAACTGAGTTACGGTCATAATTTAAGTGTTCTGACTTCCACTCAATTTTTCTTTCCTTATGTGTACAGAAGCCAAAACATTTTTCCCCCCAGGATTAAAGATTGTTTAGAATCTGCTAAAATTAGATAAACAAACCTTTACTGCGTATCTATCACCAGAAACATGGCAATGCTTGAGAGAGATATGTTTTCAACATCCTTCTTTGCAATATGTTTGTTACAGTGAGATATTTTTAATAACTTGCCAGCTCTCTTCCCATGGGAGGAAATAAACAGCAAGCATGAACAACTCACATCATGGAAACCAAAACAAAGAGGCATTTTAAATAATAGCCCAGATATCATTAAATCATTAAAGTGTTTTTCCTTTGTGACACAGCATTATAATTGCCTTAAATGGTTATGGTTCAAAGGCGAAGAAAAACATGCTCCTTTCTTTCCACATGAAGTCCCCTCTCAACTTCTCTTCAAGAATCACCTTTCTAAAGAAAGTGAATGGAACCTAAAGGCAAGATTAAATGAAGAAAAGAATCAAAGTCCTTTTGAAACAGCGTAAACCATCGTTTCCATGCGTGCTGGAGCCCGAGCTGTTTGGAAATGGGGGAACATGGGCTGGATGTCCCACAACCTACGACGGTAGTTGAAAGAATTTTCAAAGGAAAATTAACCATGAGACAACAAGGCAGCTAGAGTTTGAGGAGTCAAGAAAAGCAGAAGAAGGGGTCGCATGAGCTGTACGATGCGGCATTCGGTTTGGGGAATAGGCAAAGACCCAGGCAGGAGGTCTCTTGGCCTAGAAATCATCCATGACTGGACAAAAAAATGAATCTTCCATTTGGATGGATCTGAAAGATCTCAAAGCTACTTAGAAGGGTGCTCGATGTCCTTGAAATCTCCCTCAGTGCAGCCTGACAGGAGTCTCCAGCCTAGGGCCTCTCATGTAGAGGCAACATGAAGTTCTGGGAGTGTATTAGTTACTGCTGTGTAACAAACATGTTTTCCAAAAGTTGATGGCTTAAAACAACCCTTATCATCTCACAGAAACTTCAATCAAGGTGTTATTCTGGGAGTGCGGTGGATTTCAAGCCTCCATGGGGAAAGATCTGTCCCCTCGGACATTCACATGGTCTGGCCTCATTTAGCTCCTCATGGGCTGTGGCACTGAGAACCTCAGTGACACAGTTGCCTTCTGTTCCTCACCACGTGGGTCTCTCCATAGGACAGCTCACAACAGTGGCAGCTTCATCAGAGCCAGCGAGAGAAGGCAAGCACAAAAGTGGGCAAGAGTCTCTTATTACCTAATTTTGACAGTGGAATGCCATCACTTCTGCTGAATTCTGCATGTTAGAGGCAAGTCACGAAGGTCTAGTCTACCCTCCAGGGGAAGCTGTGATGCAAGGGGCAGGGATCGTTGGAAACTGTGTGTGAAACTGCCCGCACAGGGAGTGGAATATTAGGTAACAGTGCTTGACTGAAAGAATGTCTCACTCAAGTCAGCGCCTGTAAAGGACACGGGGATCTTCAGGTACAGGAAACATCTGCAATGGAACTGCTAAGCTGGCCGCCACTCCGGAGCAGAGGCTCTGTTCTCTCTCATGGGCTGCACCATCTCTTAGGGCATCTCTGCACCTCCGGCCTCTTCTGCTGTTCTCGGCCAGTTGGTTCCCTTTGCTCATGGAGGGTCTTGTGTATGGCCCGTCAAGGCCTCTGTGCTGAGCTGCTGCTGCTTACTCTGGGTTCATTTTCATCCTTGTCCGTCCTCATCTTGCCTCAGAAGTTTGTACCACTGGGCTCCTTTCCTTTCTGGCTTCACATTGACTTTGTCTGTTCTGGCCCAAGATGGAGAAAATAAAAAGAGCAAGGTCTGGATACTTATTTCTCATCTCCCTTCATGTCCTCACCTGCAGATCACAGCTCCTGCCGCGTGGCTCTCTCTTTGCTGCTCTACCTGCATTCTAGTGACTGCCCCCCTCTCTCTCCTCCAGGCCTTTTGGTGGTGACAGTGTCTGCCATGACTAGATCTGGGATATCGCAGATGCCTTGTAGTTTTGCCACCCCCACTCACACCTTTAAAAATAGCCTATTTTTAAAATTGTCTGATACATTTGAGTGTGCCACCTGTTCTGCAGAGTTCCTGACTGAGGTAGCCTTCTTGGACCCCCAGTCTACCTCTTGATATTAGGGGTCAGTTTTTTTCCTATCTCTGTTGCTCGATGGCACTTTTAGATTTCCAAGAGAGGAATCTAATTATTTCAGAAAAATTTTTGATTGCTTCTGCCACTTCTGGGTCAAGGCTCATTCCTAGTCTAATTAACTGTGGCTATTGGCTGAGAATGAGATGGGAGTCCCAGGTGTCTTGGGAAGTGGAGGTTGCCTCAGAAATGCATATGTTCTAGAAAACACATTACTGTCATCTCTAGAGTATGATAAGGGGGCTGTAAAAGTCCCCTCTGTGTAAAATCTTGCTTTCAGTGGCATCCCGAATTTGAGCCCAGGAACCCAGTCTATCCTTTCTGTCTGGAGATACATGCACAGTTCAGTCCTTGTACATTCTCTGCTCACCTGATCCTCCACAGGAATCAAGGACAGTAGCTGCTCAGGTGTGTTTTCTTTGTCTACACTGAGGAAAGGGAGGATATTACCTGGAATTATGCAGCTATCAAAAGGAAGGATTAGGATTCAAGACCAAGTGAACCTGTTGTTAGTATTTAACTTATCAGAATATTTCTCACATTTTTTTACACGGATTGTCTCCTTCTGGAAAAAAATTATCGATGCTTATTCCCTCCAGGGTGTTTATAGGTTGGCATGGAATAAGCACTTGATTGTGAATAGATTATGCTACACGGTTCTAAATTTAACAGAAAAGAGGTCTTCCTGGGGCTTCTGATATCTCACCAGGTGGCAAGTAGACTGCCTATTAGGGGTCTGCTCTTGTCAGATAAGTGAAGACAGGGCCATCTCTGCTCTATGGTTTGAATGTTTGTGGCCCTCAAAATTCACTTACTGAAATGAAATCTAACCAACAATGTGGTGGTTTCATAGGGTAACACTTTTGAGAGGTGATTAGGATGAAGGCTGAGCCCTCATGAATGGGATATTTCCCTTCTAAATGAGGTCCCAGTGGGCTGCGTTATTTCTTCCACCATGTGAGAATACAGTGAGAAGATGCCTTCTGTGAACCAGGAAGTGAGCTCTCAGCAGACACAGAATGTGCTGCTGCCTCCATCTTGGAACTGCTAGCCTTCAAAACTTGAGAAATAAATTTCTATTTGTAATATCTAGTTTATGATATTTTGTTATAGCAGCCTGAACAGATTAAGAAAATTGGTACCAAGAAGTGACAGGGATACCACTTACAAAATACCTAAGTGGAGGTTTTAGGTATCTGTTACAGTACCGTTAAACTGTGGAGGCAGGGTGGAACTGACAACAGGCAGAGGCAGGAGGGGTTTCTAGGTGGGTACTAGAGAAGCCTACATGGGTGTGAAGGAACCTCCAAGGGCGATTCTACTGAGGGCTCAGAAGGAGAGCATTGTAGTGAGAGTCTAGATGTTTCTAGCAAATGCCTAAGTTGCTGTGAACAGAATGTTGGTAGAAATATGGACAATGAAGGCCATTCTGCTGAGGTCTCAGGTGGAATGGAGGAACGTGTCATGGAAAACTTGAGGAAAGGGGATCCTTGCCATAAAGTGGCAAGAGGCTTGGCTGAATAGCGTTTGTATTAGAATTCAGTGTAAAGTAGAATGTGGAAGCAATTGGATATTTAGCTGGAGCTACTTCTAAGCAAAGTATTGAAGCTTAGTTTCTTTTGACTGCTTATAGTAAATGCAAGATAGAAATGATTTAATGATAGAATTATTAATCAAAAGGGATGCAGAATATAAATGTTTGGGAAATTCTTAGTTGATTCATATTGAAAGGAATGAGAAAGAATGTCTGGGAGAGAAAATCTAGGGTGTGACAAAGTGACTACTTGATAAGATTTGGATGGATTCGCCATCTGAGCAGAGCCAGGACCTCTTGTACAAGACAATGAAAGAGTAACCTGGAAGGCATTTCCGACATCATGTTGCTGCTCCTCCCATCACAGGCCCAGAGTTCCAGGGTCTGGGAGGCAGAACAATCTCAAAAACGGGGGCATGGGCACCAGCAGTATCTTAACACTTGCTACCAAGCACTGCCTCAAGGCTCTGTTCTCCACACTTCATTCCCAAGCTTCTTGGTTGCCCCCGTGCAGCTCCAGCAGACCGTGGTATGGTGTGGACAGCACCCAGCACAGATGTGGAGGCGTGGCTGCCTTCACTGATTTCAAAGGATGCCCTGGTGAGCTCTGGAGCCCAAGCAGAGATTTGCTGTGGGAGCAAGGCCACTGCAGAGAGACCCCACCAGGATACTTCCTAGTGGAGCCATGGGGGTAGAGCCACCCACTGTGACCTTAGACCCTTGGAGCCATAAGTGCATGATTCCATCTGGGGGTGGGACAGCCACAGGCTTGTGATTCAGGCACAGAACCACTGAGGAGGTGGGTGCCACTGCAGAGAGCCACCATGGGGGTGGGGCCACTCTCTGCTCCCACAGAGAGTTGGAAGTTGGGACCTCCACCTCAGTGGACCTGGAGGGCAATGAAGCATCTAGTCAAAGACTATTCTTGAGCTTCAGGGTTTTAGACTTGCTCAGAACCTGTTACTCCCTTTCTTTTCTATGTATTTCTTTTGAAATGGGAATGTGTGTCCTATGCTTAGAGCCTCACTATATCTTAGAAGCACATAACATTTAACTTCACAGGTTCACAGCTGGGGAGAGAAATGTGCCTCAGGATGAATCATACCTTGAGTCTAACCCATATCTAACATAGATGAAAATTAGCTACGATTCTGGATTTTAAACTTTTGAGTTGACACTGGAGCAAGCTAAGACTATAATGACTGCTGGGATAGAATGAATGTATTTCACATGTGAGAAGGAAATGGATTTTCGGGGACCAGGGGCAAAATGCTATGGTCTGAATGTTTGTGCCCCACCCCCCTTCCCACCCCCCGCCCTAATTCATATGCTGAAATCTAAGCATCCATGTGATGATATTAGGAGGTAAGGCTGTGGGAGGTGAGTAGTTCATGAGGGTGGAGCCCTCATGAATAGAATTAGTGCCCTTATAAAGGGGGCTCCAGAGACAAAGCTGGCTTGTCTCTTCTACCATGTGAGGATGCATGACAAGAAGTTGCCATTCCGTGAACCAGGGCCTGAAAACTCACCAGACACCAAATCTGTCTGTGCCTTAATTTCAGACTTCCAAACCTTTAGACTTATGAGAAATACATTTATGTTTTTCTATGCCATCCATATGGCATTTATGGTATTTTGCTATAGCAGCCCAAATGAACTGAGTCACTCTTTTACCTGTGAATTAGTGGGGAAGGTTTGGCACCACGTATTCTGAGTCCTGAGGACGGGATGAGAGATAATCTTCAAGCATCTTTTGTCTGAAAGCCTTTCCTCCTCTGAGTCGGATGCCACTCCCTTCCACTCCCCAACGGCATCAACTAATATCTCCAATATGGCATGTGTCATTCTCCAGTCTAATTAATAAACTTGTATTATGTCAGAAGCCCCATGAAGACTGGTATTATGTTTTGCTCATTTCAGTAACATCAAGACACCAAGTGGAGTCTAGCAGATATGCTTAATAAATGAGAGGTCATCTAGTCAGGAACTGAGCCCTCCAGGGGTCTCTGCAGTCTTCTTATGCCGCAAGCCTGCTCAAATAGAGGGGTCTTGAACAATGCAGGCAAGAAAGCTTCCAATTGTAACATCAGAGTTGTTAAGTAATTTGAAAATTTACCAAATAAAATTAACTGTTCACATTTTTTAATAAAAGGAGAAAAAATAAATTATTTTCCTAAAGTACTAAAGACAGAAGTTGCATAGGATTCATTAAGTAGCATAGCAAACAGTAAATAGTGCTTGGACAGTTTCAAAGATGGGCAGGTGGTGTGGCCCCATCCAAATCTCACCTCAAATGTAAACTCCAGGTGTTGAGGGAGGGCCCTGATGGGAGGTGACCAAATTATGGGGGCAGTTTCCCCCATGCTGTTCTCGTGATGGTGAATGAGTTCTCATGAGATCAGATGGTCTAAAAGCATATGGTGATTCTCCTTTCCCTCCGTCTCTATGGCCTGTCACCATGTAAAGAAGGTCCTTGTTTCCCCTTTGCCTTCCGCCATGATTGTAAGTTTCCTGAAGCCTCCCCAGTCATGCAGAACTGTGAGTCAATTAAACTTCTTTCCTTTATAAATTACCCAGTCTTAAGTAGTTATTTGTAGCAGTGTGAAAACAGATTAATACAGCAGGTCACATTTTGTAAGCCTCCCTCTGTCATCATTACGTAAAGAGAATTGTGAAAAGACTAAGTAGAAAGACGACAGAAAAGACTAAGTAGTAAGAATTTCCAAGAGCATGCATTATGGAGTCACAGACCTCAATCAGGCTTGAAGAGCTATGCGTGTTTGGGCAAGTAGCTTAACGTTGAGCATGTTTTTCTCGTGTAATGAGAATAATGTTATCTGATTTCTCTGCAATTATTGATTTAAATTGTATGCAAAACACTTAGCATAGTGGTCAGTACATGGAATTCTTCAATAATTGGTAAACATCGATGTTTTGTAACTATGGACCATCAACCATTGACTTAATCCAGGTAGTCTAAATATATAAATATTAAAATGACAGGAAAGATCCTGCCCAGTGTCCACCAAGGACGATGAGTTTCCTCCCCTGAGGAAAGCTGCTGGAAACATCATAACCCTCCATCCCCAAGACAAGAAGGCAATTGTTGAAGGTTTCTCCTGTCAGAGGCATTCCTCCTGTCACCACTAGAGCAGACTTCATCTTCTTCCTCTGGGTGTCTCGTAGGAATTTCCCTGTTACTGCAGAGCTCCGTTATGCCACGTCAGCAAAAGGCTTTCCCAGCAAATATACCTTTCCCTTTGATGGGCTCATGACTTCTCTGTGCCTACAACATGTTGCAGCTTCAAAAGGCATCTCTGTGTCTGTTGCTTGAGTGTGTATTATCTCAAGGGGCCCTCAGATGATTTACAAACTAGGTTATATTTAAGAGAAAAAAAAAGATATTCATAAAATCCACATTTGGAATGCTACAGGACTTCTATGGGATATTTTAAGTTTAGAAGAAATTAGAAATCAGATAATGCCAGAAAAGAACTAAACAAACCTGTCAATCTCACCTGCTTCCCATAACATCACACTAAGAAACCAGGGGAAAATATGGCACATATACACCATGGAATACTATACAGCCATCAAAAATGATGAGTTCGTGTCCTTTGTAGGGACATGGATGAACCTGGAGACCATCATTCTCAGCAAACTGACACAAGAACAGAAAATGAAATACTGCATGTTCTCACTCATAGGCGGGTGTTGAACAGTGAGAACACATGGACACAGGGAGGGGAGCACTACACACTGGGGTCTGTTGGGGGGAATAGGGGAGGGACAGTGGGGGTGGGGAGTTGGGGAGAGATAGCATGGGGAGAAATGCCAAATATAGGTGAAGGGGAGGAAGGCAGCAAATCACACTGCCACGTGTGTACCTATGCAACTATCTTACATGTTCTTCACATGTACCCCAAAACCTAAAATGCAATTAAAAAAAAAACAGTCCAGAGATAATTCCATTAGGTCGGTGCAGAAGTAATTGCAATCTTGGACCATGAATTTTAAATCATTGTAACTAGGCTCAAATACATCCTTATTAATCAAAGTAGGAATTATTAAAATCAACACATTTTTGCCAACAAGAAATAAGTTTGTTTATTTCTGTAGCATAAAAATACGTGCTTTGAGATTCAAGGAACTCTTGGGAAGCATTTTCTGCATCTTGCTGGTTGTGGAAGTGTTTTCCTTGCAAGTTATTGAGATATTTGAAGAAGTGGTAGTCAGTTGGTGAGAGGTCAAGTGAATATGACGGATGAGGCAAAACTTCACAGTCCAATTTGTTCAACTTTTTTTTTTTTTTTTTTTTTTTTTTTTGTCGATGGAGTCTCACTGTCACCAGGCTGGAGCATAGTGGTGTGATTTCGACTCACTGCAACCTCTGCTTCCCGGGTTCAAGCAGTTCTCCTCCCTCAGCCTCCAAAATAGCTGGGACTACAGGCACAGGCTGCTGCACCTGGCTAATTTTTTGTATTTTAGTAGAGACAGGGTTTCACGGTGTTGTCCGGCTGGTCTTGAACTTCTGAGCTCAGGCAATCCACCTGCCTCAGCCTCTCACACAGCAGTCGTCCAACTTTTGAAGTGTTGGTCGTGCCATGTGTGGTCGGGTAGTGTGCAGAAGAATTGGGCCCTTTCTGTTGACCAATGCCAGCTGCAGGTCGTGCGGTTTTCGGCACATCTCATTGACTTGCTAAGCACACTTCTCAGTCGTAATGTCTCACCAGGATTCAGACCTGCAGCCGACCACCAAACAGTGACCATGACCGTTCCTTGGTACAAGTTTGGCTTTGGGAAGCGCTTTGGAGCTTCTTAGTCCTGCCACTAAGCTGGTCATTGCTGGTTGTCATATAAAATCCATTTTTCATTGCATGTCACAATCCTATCAAGGATCGGTTTCTTGTTGTGTAGAATAAGAGAAAACTGCACTTTAAAATGACAATTTTTAAAATTTTTGCTCAGCTCGGGAGGCACCCAGTTATGGAGCTTTTCTTTACCTTTCCAGTTTGCTTCAAATGTTGATCGACTGTAGGATGGTCAACGCTGAGTCCTTCTGCAACTTCTCGTGTAGTTGTAAGAGGATCAGCGCGATGATTGCTCTCAGTTGGTCGTGGCGATTTCCAATGGCGGCCACTGCACTCCTCATCTCCTTTGCAAAACTTCCTGAACCACCGCTGTACTGTGCATTCACGGCAGCTCCTGGGCCAAATGCGTTGCTGATGCTGAGTTGCCTTCACTGCCTTAAGACCCATTTTGAACTCAAATAGGAAAATTGCCTGAATCTGCTTTTTGTCTAACATCATTTCCATACTGTAAAATAAACATAAAATAAACAGCGACTGATGTCATTAGCAAACGTGAATAAATAAATAAAGTGAGAAATGCTCATTAAAATGATGTATAGAAGAGCTATACACTAACCACATTTATTTAAGAATGTATTCGGGCCGGGCGCGGTGGCTCAAGCCTGTAATCCCAGCACTTTGGGAGGCCGAGGCGGGTGGATCATGAGGCCAACAAACAGATCGAGACCATCCTGGTCAACACGGTGAAACCCCGTCTCTACTAAAAATACAAAAAATTAGCTGGGCACGGTGGCGCGTGCCTGTAATCCCAGCTACTCAGGAGGCTGAGGCAGGAGAATTGCCTGAACCCAGGAGGCGGAGGTTGCGGTGAGCCAAGGTCACTCCATTGCACTCCAGCCTGGGTAACAAGAGCGAAACTCCGTCTCAAAAAAAGAAAAAAAAAAGGATGTATTCCAATATCGAATGGCAGATTCTAACAGTGCAGAAACGGCAATTACTTTTGCACTCACCTAATATGTTCCTTTATCTGGATTTGCATGTATTTTCTGGGATATAGAGAATGAGATTAGACAGACTAGTATATTAGTGACACAATTTACCAGCTACGTAATCTTGGACAAATTACTTGACCTCTCTAAATCTTTCTTTTCTCATCTGTAAAATGGGTATATGGAAACATGCTATGATCTTTGAGGTTTTTTCAGAAAGAGAAGATACACTCTTCACAGCCAGTCCTCCTCTTTTCCTTTGCAGTGCTAGACTATCCTTGTACTTTATCAAATATTGCAACTTACAGAGATGGCTGGGGCTGGACAGAGAGCTGTGGACACATAAGGAGGACGTAGGCTTTGCTACGATGAGCCGGGTCATTGCCGAAAACTTCGATGTTAACTTTAAAAAACTTCTAAGAAAAACTATAATTTCAAAATTTTCTTAAGTTACTTGGGGAAAAAATGTCCATGATCTTCAAAAACAAGCTTAGCTTTCTTCAGGCATGTAGGCTGCATTCTCATATTATTATTTAGATAATAACTAGACAAACATCCCTGGCATGTTTAATAATTTTGAAAATCTCAGGTGACATGGATATACCAGAAAGAAAAATTAAGTGATATTAAAAAAATAAATGACTGGAATTTTGCCCCATGAAAAATAGAATGTTGGGAACAGACCAATGCCTCTTCTGAAAGAAGTAATAAATCAAGATGAAAAATAAGAATAATTGGCTTAAAGGCGATGGAGAGCTGCCGAAGCCAAGAGGACTTGAAGGTCTGAGGCTTTGGAGAGGGCAGAACTGCAGGGAGGTGGGCTGGAAATACACTGCTGCTTTCTCCTGTGGCCGTTTGACTGATTATGGGCAAGAACAAGAGGCTAAGAATCCAGCCTGGCTCAAGGAAAGAGACATCTTTAGGTGACAGAAAAATGAATAGGGGTTCGGAACGAAAAACTGGAGATTCGGGAACCTCAAACATGATCCAGCTTCCCTCTCAAGAAGTTTGCTAAATTCTGAAGCTCCGTGAGGCAACAGGCTAAAAACCCGAGAAGAAAACATTCGAACAGAATTTTCTGCAGTCTTCTACTGAGAAAACAAAGAATAGAGTTTAAAACCCACTAGAGAAACACACCAGGCCCTCAGTTAACAGCCTTGAAGGACCACGTGGTGGAAACAATGGTGAATCAAAAGTGGACTGAGCTTTACAAAACTTGCAAATATTCATCTCAATGCCTGATGGTTACATGGATCAGCCTCTCCCTTTCTGTTCCTAGGAAAAGGAAGAATAAACTTTTTGGAACTCTATGTTTAAAAAATAGAAGAAAAGTTTGATAATTTAGCAAAGAACTAGAAATTACAAAAAATGAAAATATTTAAAGTTTTATTTATTTATTCCAGAACTTAAGGAATTCAATATCTGAAATCACAAATAGACAGAAGCAGATAGGCGTGACAGAAAACAGGATTAGTGAACTGGAGTAGATCACTAGAAAATATAGAAAGTACAGTCACGTGTTGATTAATGATGAGGAAATGTAAAAATGTTCTTAGAATGATGGGAGCTTCGTTCTATGAAATGCATCATTAGGTGAGTTGTCATTTCACGAACATCGTAGAGTGTGCTTACACAACCCTAGGTCTCACAGCCTACACCAGGCCTAGACTCTGTGGAACAGCTGCTCACAGTTACTGTACTGAATACTGTAGAGAACTGTAGCATAATGGCATTTGTATATCTTTACATATCCAAGCATTGAAAAGTTCCAGTAAAAATGTGGTGGTATAAAAGAGTTTTTAAAATGTTTTTTTATTATTATTTTTTGAGACAGTCTTGCTCTGTCGCCTAGGCTAGAGGGCAGTGGCACGAACCTGGCTCACTATAATCTCCACCTCCTGGGTTCAAGCAATTCTTCTGCCTCAGCCTACTGAGTAGCTGGGAATACAGGCACGTGCCACCATACCTGACTAATATTTTGTATTTTAGAAGAGAAGGGGTTTCACCATGTTAGCCAGGATGGTCTCGATCTCCTGACCTCATGATCTACCCACCTCGGCCTCCCAAAGTGCTTGGATCACAGGCGTGAGCCACCATGCCTAGCCTAAAAGACTTTTTTTTTTTTTTGAGACGGAGTTTCGCTCTTGTTACCCAGGCTGGAGTACAATGGTGCGATCTCGGCTCACCGCAACCTCCACCTCCTGGGTTCAGGCAATTCTCCTGCCTCAGCCTCCTGAGTAGCTGGGATTACAGGCACGTGCCACCGTGCCCAGCTAATTTTTGTATTTTTAGTAGAGATGGGGTTTCACCGTGTTGACCAGGATGGTCTCGATCTCTTGACCTTGTGATCCACCCGCCTCGGCCTCCCAAAGTTCTTGGATTACAGGCGTGAGCCACCACGCCCGGCCTAAAAGACTTTTTAAAAGGGTACACCTGTGTAGGGCACTTACCGTGAATGGAACCTGCAGGAATGGAAGTTGCTCTGGGTGAGTCAGTGAGTCAGTGGTGAGTGACTGTGGAAGCCTAGAGCATTATGATACACTGCTGTAGAGTACAAACACCGTACATATAGGCTACATTAAATTCATTTTAACCATTTCTCTTTCTTCAATAATAAGTTAGCTTTAGTTTACTGTCATTTTTTAAAGCCATAAACTTTTACGTTTTTTAAAACTGTTCGACTCTTTTCCACTAATGCTTAGCTTAGAACACAAACACATTGTACAGCTGTACAAAAACATTTTCTTTATGTCATTATTCTAGAAACATTTTTTATTTTTAAAATTATTTATTTGTTTGTTATTTTTACCTTTCAGAAGGTTTTTGTCACAAATGAAGACAGAAACACACACATTGGCCTAGCCCTACACAAGGTGAGGACCCTCAACATCACTGTCTTCCACCTTCACATCTCACCCCACTGGAAAACTTTCGGGGGCAATTACACGCATGGAGCTATCATCTCCTGTGATGATGGAGCCTTTTTCGGGATCCCTTCTGGAGAACCTTCCTGAGGCTCTTCCTGAGGAGGTGTCCACGGTGGTGTGCCTGGATTCTGTTTTCATCATCGTGGATTTTTTCCATCATAGATTTCTGTGACTAATTCAGAGAGAGGGAGACAGGATTTGAAACACTGAATAGGCATAGGAGGTTTTGCTAGGGCTCCTGTTCACTGCAGATAGGCCTGAGTGAGCAAAAGGCCTCTGGGAAATTCTCTGGGATCTTTATGGACTGATGATGTATATATTATGGGATGGCATGGTTACTGAACTTCCCTTGGTGCTTGGGATTTAAGTCTTTTTATTTGGAGATTAACACCCCTTGCAGAGCAGGGGAATTTGGAGGCGTGCTGGCTGTGCGTATAATGGACCCCTGCACACCCTGCACATCCGTGCCCTCAGTAAGTTCTCATATTGCCACTAAAGCATCTACACTGATAATCCAGTGTTTGTGAGTGAACGCCGCTTCCATCCCTCCTCCAGTCTGAGCAGATTGAATGATGCCAAGTTAGGAAGGGTTATCTGAGATCAAATGTGGAGGCTTAATTGTCACAGACAAAAACCACTAATGAAGAAACAGCATTATCTTTCACACATGAAGCTGTTTTGATGGAGACTAATTTATGGCAAGCGTTCTATCCTCCGGGCTTCAGCACGAAGGGCATCTGTCCTCACAGCTTTCTTCCCCCTCTCCATCACTTCTGCGCTCTCATTAACTCAGTCTCACAGGAAATCAAAGAGAGGAGATAGTGCTTTCCACACCTTTTACAGGAAAGGAAATGGAAGCAACGAGGTTGCCAGAATTGCTTCCAGGCAAGATTGCCAAAAACAATGTCTTCTCTGGGAGCCCCTCACTTTTCCTTTTGGCTCCCATCCCCTCATACTCTACTTCTCTCTCTCTTCCTCTGTGTCTCCCCCTGCTTCCCTCTCTCTCTCTCACTCTCTCTCTCTCCTGTTATTGTTGTCTGCTACCTCTTCTGCCTTGACCTAATCCTCTTCCATGTCCTTTATTTATAAATATGTGTCTTGGGGGAGGGTCTGACCTGGGTTGGGGTGCTCGCAATCTAGGTTGAGAGCAGGCATTTTCCTGCCCACAACTTGGGAAAGGTTGAGTAGCTTTCAGGGGTTGGGTGGGGGAGAGGTACTAAGATTTAGAAATCAAAGCTACTTGTCAGCAAGACATCCAGGGAGACTTCCAGGTGCCACTGGAGGAGTTAGTACACACCAGGAAGTGACCACAACGGCTGGAAATGCCCCTCCCACGTCTGTTCCCATGTTGCTTCCTTCTCAGCTGTTTCCCTGCAGTGATCCACAGTAAGCCCACCAAACCCTGCCACCCAGGTGGGACTGGCCAAGGACACTCTGTCGCATGCATGTCCAGCTCTGGAGAGAACCTTCAAGATCAACTGAACGGTGGCCCCCATGAGGCAGGGGGAAGGAGGCTGGGGATGTCCGGTTTCAGGGGGCTGTGGTGCGAAAGGAAGGAGGGAACTTAGTTGATCTAGGGCCAGGCTTTGTGTCTGTTCTGCCTGACTGATGCCTCCAGAACCCAGGCTGGGTCTTTTCCTTTCTGTACCGTCATTACCTTCACATATTTTGACATACACAGCAGAGACTCAAAACAGAGTGCAGTGGAAGAATCAATTAATGAATGTAGGAAGGATGCATCTCTTCCTCCAAATGATGTATGCCAATGTTGCACCTAATCCATGTCTCTCTTTAGCTGTCTGGGCCCCAGAGTGTCAGCACAGGGGGTCCCTATCCCCACCGTTATGCTCACCGTGTTGGGAACCGTCAGAACAGGGCAACCACGGCTGTGTGTGTTCCCAGAAGCAGTGGGCCAGGCTGAGGGCAGGAGTCCAGCAGGACCTGGAGCAGAAACCGACAGTCAGAGAGTGGAGAGGAGGCTGGCGAGGGCTGGTGTTCTCAGCCGAGGCTAGCTTGGACTTGCCAGGTACCTGGGGCAATGTCACTGATTCTGCCATTCTCAGGCTGCCTGACCTGGGGCTGATCACTTATTCCTTGCCAGGTGAAGCCATCCAGCTGCAGCAGCAGTGACAACACAACGCTCAGGGAGGGGCCATGCCTGGGAGGGCAAATACGTTTCACGTCTGAGCTTAGCTAACACCTTTCAATTGGTTGTGGCCAGCTGGAAAGTTGAGTTGATTCTGTAGGTCAGGAAAGGGGTCTCTAATCCTCTAGTAGGGTCTGCTGTTGGAAATGAGAGGTGGGATCCTGAGACTGTGGTGGCCACCTCTAGTGGCCCTGGCAAACATTTCAAACGTCACCTAATTCTGTCCTTGATAAAGTGACACACTGTGAGTGCTGAATGCATCAGTTCCACTTTCCCTGAGCAGGGGCTAGAGAGGCAAAGAGCTCTGACAATATTCAGCCTTCCATTCGGAGCTAAGATCATCTTCATCTGCAGAAAACAAGCACCCTGGAGATGGATCCAAGAGGGGCAATGCTCAGAGTTCCACCCACCAGGCCCAGGCCAGCACATCCCACAGCCCCACGCAGGGTGCACGCCATTTGCATGGAGTCTGATTGCTTATCCAGGCCCCCAGGCTGGAGCCAGCTCTCCCTGCTGTGCCAGTCCTGTTAACACTAGGCACTCCCAGGCCTTGTTGTCATTATGTGCAGATTGCTGAAGAGTGTCAGCATTACCTTTCTTTCTTTTTTTTTCTTTTTCCATAGCCTGAATGAATAGGCTTCCGGGGGAGAAGACCGGAGCGCAGCTCTGTTTTTCCAAGCCCATGGCGTGGCTTGCCAAGAATGAATTAAACGTTTCCACAGAATCATTTGTTTTGTTCCTAATGGGCTCTGTGAACTATTTTCCTTCTTCCCAGTGGTTTAAGAGGCACACGTTGGCTCCCTTGGCCAGGCACGTCAGGCTGGGGCTTTTGGGAAAGGAAGAGGTGGAAAACCATGAGAGGCCCTTCAAGAAATCTAAGGGTTAGAGTGGAAAAGCCCAGGTTAGGGATGAGCCTGGCCTAGCACAAGCAGATCATCAGAAAACACAGGCAGCTGTCCTATCAGGGCTGTGGTGACGAAGGTGATGGGGACGGGAGGGTCTCTGTGTAGTCATCCCTGGGGCACAGCAAAATCACCAGTGGTGGTCCAGACGCTAACTCTGTGACTTGCTCCCACTGGCAGGTTGTGGCCAATTATCTGCAAATCCATACGTGCAGCTCCGTGTAGACTTCCTAGGGCAGCCCACGCACTGTGATCTTCCTCCGAGTGGCCTTCGGGCTCCCGGTTGCCGTGGTGACCATCGGCAAACGCCTTGGCAGGTCTGGATGCGGCACTGTTGCTGCCGCAGATGGTTCTTTTCAGTCTGTTCTGGGAGACACCGTGGGTTCTCTTTCCCCACCTAATTGGCCCCATGCTGAGAGTGTACTAAAAGCCTCCTTCTCTCCAGGAGCATAAGACTCTCTTTTGGAACAAAAGAGCACTGCTTTTCACATGGAAATGCTTGTTTGGTTCATCTCTCCATTGCTGCTGACTCTTCTGAGGACTTGCGCAGCCCAGTGAGAGCCGGACTAGAGGCCAGCCTAGTGTCCTGGCTTTGAGCCACAGCCCACTTGTCCTGGGGGTCAGTTCCTCCCTGAGACTTCACATGGTGTCTCCATCAGCTCGGGATTGTCCTCCCTTGGGACATGGCTTCAGCTGTTGTTCTCCTACCATGGCTGGGGTTTTTTTTGGAAGGAGCTGACTTATTTTCAAGGCATCCAGGATCTGTCTTTCTTCCAAATTTCCTCCTTCTCCCCCATGAGCAGATCATCAATCGTCACTGGGTTTGTCCCACCACCATTGCATACCAAACATCTACAGATAGATAGCAGAGCGCCCATGCCTAGGTCAGAGCGGTGCCCCAGGACACTCAGGCATGGCATTGTTCCCACCTATGGCACTCACGGTGGACTTGGCTAATGGAGCAACTCTTTCTGGCGAACCTCAGAATCCTTCTCAATACCGGGGATCACACACTGCTACCAGTCCCTTGGAGTTGGTTTTCAGGCTAAAATCTTTTTGCCTTCCCCAACTTAGGTTCCCCCTTGCATCCTTCCTTCCTCTAACCAACATTCCTGTGAATGCTCAAAATTAACAGCCTCTTAGTGCCAGCCCACACATGAAACTGAGCCTGAGAGGGTATGCATTCTGCCAGGGACCTTGCACTTCGTTGCAGCTGCATCAATAAGACGTAAGCATGCTTGATTGAGGTTGCAGGAGGTGCTGGACATACCTCTGTTAAAGAGTTCATCCCTTTTCAGAGTTTATGAATGTGCCTCTCCTGACTATTAATTTGTCTCTCACTGCCCTGCAAGGTGAAAGGCCTAGAATGTATTGTTCAGGATAAGCTGTATCTGCAGACGTAGCGACTAGATCCAGGACAATCTGAGTATTATTCAGTAGCATCTCTCACACAGTAAACCCTGTCCTAGCCAGGTTAACCCTTGGTCTTAAGAATAGCTATAATACCTATGGTTCTGCTATGTGGACACTTTATGTCTAACATGAAAGAGGAGGGAGGTAACGAATTGCAGCTCAATTACTGACATGGATTGGCATGGATTTCAGATTCATTAATAAGTACTAAGGGGCAAAATTCTAGGGTAAATGAAATAGGAGTTTAATATGTCAAATAGATAAAAGATAGGTTCTTCATTAGAGCATCAACAAAAGCCAGCAAAAATAAATATAACAAATTCCTGAGTGCTAGCCTTTCTTGAAACCCAGGAGGACTCAATTATTTAGGTACTGGGTAGCTGGGAATCAGTGCCTTCTGACCCCTCTCCCTTGGTCCCATTGCTGCGTAGATCCTCTGGCTTGATGGTGTGGGTTTGAGACTTTAATATTTGCCTGAATTGCTGACATACAGAAAAGCCCTTTAGTCCTTCTGTTCCCAGTTTGCTGGCTTTACTTGCTCCCCACAGGCCAGCCTGAATGCTGAGCTCAGGGATGATATGAATCCCAGGCCCCAGGGCTGCCAGTCCTCCTCTGACAACGGGCCTCCCCAGACACTTGCCTGGGTCCTGGGATTCAGGCCACAGCTTTGGCCCAGGCCTCATAACAGAATTCACACCTTGCTCCTCTGCCCATCACTCCAGTTTCTCCAAGGATGAGGGTTGCGGCTTTGCCCTGACTTGCTCCAACTCAGCCAGGGCTCCTTCTCAGGCCTAAGTTGGCTTCCATGTTCTCCAGGCCTTAGCATGACTCCCTGCACTCCACATCAAGCGCACTCCTGCCCTATTCCAAGGGCCTTTCTCCCTGCATTTGGGATGCAGTGAACAGCTGCTTCTTCAGCTTTTCCTTCACTTTCCTGTGCCTAAAAACACATGCACTTACCATATTCATCTTACCCGGGTTGCTGGTGTTTACTTTGGTCTTGGGCAAGGGAGGACACTTTAAAATAACCATGGCCCTTGGACTGTAGTTTCTAATGTTTTTCTCTGGAATGAGAACTGCCATCTCCCTTAGATTTTGGTCATTGATTTTTACTGCTGAGGGGGTGGATCCATTCATTCCACCTGGGGGCTTCTAGTGATTTATCAATTTATTATTCCAAGTTAAGACAATTTTAAGAACGAAAGGGGGTGTTATTAATAATTATTACAGAATAACAGGAATACACCAATTCTATTCTAGGCAAAATTGTATTCTTACCCTGACCTTGCATTTAGCAGTCAACATAGAACAAACTTCCCTTGGGCAGGGGCTGTATCTGGGGCCATTTCTGTTGGAAGTGATAGATGGATGTGACAGCCACCATGCCCACCAGGTAAGCACATGGCTTTAAATTCTCATAATGATGCAGCTCTTAGATTGACCCTTTTCTTTTTTCTTTTTTCTTTTTTTTGTTTGAGACAGAGTCTCACTCCATAGCCCAGGCTGGAGTGCAGTGGCGCAATCTTGGCTCACTGCAACCTCTGCCTCCTGGGTCCCAGTTCAAGCAATTCTCTTACCTCAACCTCCTGAATAGCTGGGATTACAGGCACACACCACCATGCCCAGCTAATTTTTGTATTTTTAGTACAGATGGGGTTTCACCATGTCGGCCAGGGTGGTCTTGAACTCCTGACCTTGTGATCTGCCCGCCTCGGCCTCCCAAAGTGCTGGGATGACAGGTGTGAGCCACTGTGCTCAGCCAGATTGACTCTGTTTTAGTACAGATGAGGTTTCACCATGTTGGCCAGGGTGGTCTTGAACTCCCGACCTTGTGATCTGCCCGCCTTGGCCTCCCAAAGTGCTGGGATGACAAGTGTGAGCCGCTGTGCTTGGCCAGATTGACTCTCAATTTCCCTGTCTGTACAAGGAGTATAATGATGACTGCCTCACAGATGGCTTTAAAATTAAGTAAGACAACATAAAGCACTTTACTTGAGATAGTTCAGTGAATTCTAGTTTCCTTTCCTTCGTCTTTTCTTAATAAAACCCACAGAGCATGTCAACTCATTTCTATTCCTCTCGTTTAATGGAAAGATGGTCTGTGGTCCACTGTTCAATATTCCTTGTTAAAATGGATTCTCAATTTTGCATTTCCAGTGCCTTCTAATGTCAAATAAATTTCAGCCTAATAAAAGGGCTGAAATTCAGTACACTAAAGGAAGTAATTTTAATGTCTGAGATGGAAAGGGAGATTTAGCTTATGATCCCCAGTGCATAGGACCATGAGATGCATTGAGAGCATGATTCTGCTAATGGCAAGGGACGGAAGAAAGGAGTCCTGTGCTGGGACATAATTAAATGACTTGAGAAGATGGCTAATGGCATGAAAATGAAAACTTTTAGCTCTCGACTACTAGTTTTAATTCCACAGTGAAAGGTATCGTGCTGTTGCTGGCTGCTGAGAGAAGAGAGTGACCAGAGCCCACTGTAATATGATGGAAACATCATCTCAGCCAGAAGGGCTGGCTTCAAATCTTTGCTCTCCATTCATCAGCCGTGCCCTCGAACAGGCTCTCACACTCTCTCAAATGGGTGCACATATTATTACACCATTTTACAGGTAGGAAAACCTACCATTTTATAGGACTTTGGATTTGTTAATAAGTAATACATTTTACAGGTAGGTTTTCCTACTTGTAAAATGGGTGAAATAATATGTGCTGAACAGATTTGTGATGAGAATTATGTGAGATACTTAATTTTGTCAATTTTTACTTAGGGACCTGGTAGCCAGGCTGGTGGCTCACACCTATAATCCCAGCACTTTGGGAGGCTGAGGCGGGTGGATCACGAGGTCAGGAGATAGAGCTCATCCTGGCCAACATGGTGAAACCCCGTCTCTACTAAATATACAAAAGACTAGCTGGTCATGGTGGCGCACACCTGTAGTCCCAACTACTCAGGAGGCTGAGGCAGGGGAATTGCTTGAATCTGGGAGGCGGAGGTTGCAGTGAGCCTAGATCGCCACTGTGCTCCAGCCTAAAAATAGAGCGAGACTGTCTGAATAAAAAAGAAAGAAAGAAGAAAAAGAAAGAAAGAGAGAGAGAGAAAGAAAGAAAAAGAAAGAGAAAGAAAGAAAGAGAAAGAAAGAAAGAAAGAGAAAAAGAAAGAAAGAAAGAAGAAAAAGAAAGAAAGAGAGAGAGAAAGAAAAAGAAAGAGAAAGAAAGAAAGAAAGAGAAAGAAGAAAAGAAAGAAAGAAAGAAAGAAAGAAAGAAAGAAAGAAAGAAAGAAAGAAGGAAGGAAGGAAGGAAGGAAGGAAGGAAGGAAGGAAAGAAAGAAAGAAAGAAAGAAAGAAAGAAAGAAAGAAAGAAAGAAAGAAAGAAAGAAAGAAGAGAGAGACCTAGCACACCTGGCAGCATGTGACCATCAGTTATACTGTGGAATGGTATAATTCCTTCTCTAGGAATCGGAATTGAATCTGGAAATCCATATGCCCTTTCACCTCTTCTTTTAACTTCAACTCGATTTTTCCACAGGGATTAATAAAAGTTTCTTCTTTTTAAAGCGTTGCTGCCTAGATCTGTAATAGTAACTGAATGTTATGGGTAGATACTAAGTGACAAGCTTACAGGGCATCTGATTAGAAATTCTCTAGACCCTTATTACGCTAGTCTGGACCCGCTGGTTTTGTTTTGTGGGATGTTAATAGTCCTTCCTCCAAAAATAGAATGCAAATTCAGATGTTTTTGAGAAACCCTGGGTAAATAAAATGAAACATTTCTCTACTGCACAGCTCTTCAGATAGTGAAATGAGCCGATGTGCATCGTGAGTCTCCAACATGGGGCCATGTCACATGCACTGTCTCCCAAACGTGTGACCACGGTCCCCATACTTTTTGTAGGATATTTTTAGAGACCAATGGTCCATGATGTGCTTTGACAAGTACTGTTCTAATACTTTATATGAATTTCAAAAGAAATGTTTACATTATAATATTAAGTATAAAAGCAAGCCACTAAATGTCATAAACTGTAAAATCATGATTATGGTAACATGTATTTAAGAGACTGGCAGTGAATCCATCAACATATTAACCTATCAACTAAAAGAGTAATTTTGGGGAAGAAGACTTATATATAGTTTTCATATTTATTTTACCTCCTAAATTTCCCAGTTTTTCTACAGTGAACATGTATTACCTGTTCAGAACAGCAATTTTTACTTTTCTTTTTTCTTTTGGTTAAACCATCTCAGAAGGGATCATTTTCTTTCCACCTACAATGTTGGATCCACCTGAATGAAATATGCCCTTCATTGCATCCTGAGAAGGTGGAAGAATCATAAAAAGCCTTCAGAAGCCCTTGAGGAATTTTGAGCGCAGAAATAGCAAAGACTGTAAACCAAAGAAAAATACACAAAGACGTAAGAGCAGTAAGAGCAAAGTGGGGACAAGGGATATTGAGTATCTGAAGGGAAAAATAAGAAGCACAGCCTATCGTAGAAAAGAAAAGAAATGTCATGGTAAAAAAAAAAGTAATAACTGTGGTTTTTGTGAGCACCTACAAAGGTAAGGAAGAGGCCAGCCATAGCCCACACTTGATGGTTGACGAGAGCTCGCGAGATCACAGGGCCACCTTCCTGCCTGAGAGCTGGATGCCCTCCGGGTCATCCTGGGGTTTTACAGTACATGAGATCTGTTTACATGTGGTCTCCACAGATCTGTGTCAAGATCCTGAATCAGTGACTCCCAAGGGAAGCAAAAGGCAAGGATGGGAGCACGGTAAATAGGTGTAAACACCCTTTTGTAAGCCCCACGGAGGGGTATAGGTTTCAACAGGGAGCTGTTTAATATACTTTGGAGATTGACTGTTTGGGGTTAAATGTTGGCTCCACTGCTTATACTTGTGTGGTTTTAGATGCTTTCCTTAAGCTCTCTGTGCTCTGGTTTCTGTAAACAGTAATAAGTATCCTGTAATCTCAGGACTTTGGGGGGCCAAAGCAGGTAGATCACCTGAGGTCAGGGGTTTGAGACCAGTCTGACCAATATGGAGAAGCCCTGTCTCTACTACTAAAAATACCAAATTAGCCAGGCGTGGTGGTATATGCCTGTAATCCCAGCTACGTGGGAGGCTGAGGCAGGAGAATCGCTTGAATCCAGTCGGTGGAGGTTGTGGTGAGCAAAGAATGCGCCATTGCACTCCAGCCCGGGCAACAAGAGCGAAACTCCATTTAAAAAAAAAAAAAAGTAATAAGTATCCAGTTTAGTTGTTTTGAGGATTAAATGAGATAATTCCAGCCTTCCCTATCATGGGTTTCTCATTTGTAAATTCAACCAACTGTGGACTGAAAATATTTGGAAAAAGATGGAGCATGAACTAAACACGTATGGACGTTTTTCTTGTTATTATTCTCTAACAATATAGTATTCAGCACTGTTTCCATAGCATTGGCATTGTATTGGGTATTATAAGTAACCTAGAGATGACTTAAGGCATAGAAAGGTGTAGGTGGTTACATGCGAATAGTACACCATTTTATATAAGGGACTTGAGACTTTTGGTAACTGAAGGGGCTCCTGGAACCAATTTTCCATAGATACAGATGGATGACTCCTTACGTGAAAGACTTAGCCGTGAGCCTTTTATAAATGGCTCTGTTAGTGTTAATGAAGAGTAAATAACACCTATAAATAGTTACCCAGGGTTTCCTCCATTATAGCTGCTGTGGGCTGAATGTTCATGTGCTCTCAGAATTTGTATGTCGAAACCTAGTCACCAATGCTATAATATTAAGAAATGGGGCTTTGGGGGGTGATTGGGAGTGGCATTACTACTCTTATTTTTTTTAAAAAAAAAAGGCTTGAAAACTAGCGCAGGAACAGAAAATCAAACATGTTCTCATTCATAAGTGGGAGCTGAACAGTGAGAACACATGGACACAGGGAGGGGAACCAACACATAGTGGGACCTGTCAGGGGGAAGGGGAAGGGGAGGGACAGCATTAGGAAATACAGCTAATGCATGCTGGGCTTAGTACTTAGGTGATGGGTTGACAGGTGTAGCAAACCACCATGGCACACGTTCACCTGTGTAACAAGCCTTCACATTCTGTACATGGACCCTGCAACTTAGAAAAGAAAAAGAAAAAAGGCTTGAGTGAGGCTGTTTGCCCTTTCCACCATGCGAGGACACATACAAGGCACCACCATGAGGAACGAGCTCTCAACAGATGCTGATTCTGCTGGTGCCTTGATCCTGGACAACCTCAAGAATTGTGAGCAATACATTTCTGCTGTTTATAAATTACTTAGTCTAAGGTATTCTGCTTTGGAAATCTGAAGGGACTAAGACAATGGCATATGAGAATGCTGTCCTGATTTCTGCACTTCAAATTACTTATAAAATGCATGGCACTGCCAGCCAGATACAGGTCATTTTTAGGCAACACTGAATGACGAAAGTTACCTGCTTGCCCACTCCCTTCTGGGTGCTATAAACCTAAGCACAATTACCAATTGTGTTGAAATTCTCCTAGGTGCTATATGAAGTATCTTTAACTGAGACTTGCATTATTCAGGTTTTGATACAATGATTCTGTGTAACAAACAGCATCCCATACTTAGTTCTTATTCACAGGTCTGTGAGTCAGTCAGCTATGGCTCTGTGCCGCTTTGCTGAGCTCAGCTGGACTTGGCTTCAGGCTGTAGGTTGGGCTCATATCTGCTCTATGGGGCTCTCGTTCTGAGACTCAGGCTGAAGGCCACCTGGATTCTGCTCTTCTCACAGTGAATGAGAAGCTCGTAAGAGTACATGAGGACTGTAGGAAACTTGCCACATGTCTTAAAACCTCACTTTGGAATATGCTCTCTCTTCCATCTATGCTCTATTGCCCAAAGCAAGTTATATGGCTGAGTCCAACGCCAGTGGGATGGAAAGTACAGTCAGTTCACAGGACAGTCACGGCAATGGCAAAGAGGGAAGGAGGAATTACAGACAAACAACAACCAGTATTTTTGTACCACAGAGATCTATAAAAATACAAAAGAATGGGCTGAGAAGGACTGAACTCACACGTGGAGCAAAAGTAGAAGGGTTTATTAAACAATAAACTGCAATTGCATTGTGTTTGTGCATTCTAAACTTAGGACCCTAACCTCTTCAAAACCAACAAATTATCCATAAAGATGCGTATGCACATGTACCTGGAGGAGTTATGGTGCAAAGAACATACCCAGCGTTGACCGTGGCACGCTTCTAATCTTAACCTACAAAACCCCTCTCACCAAAGCTCTGGAGAAACACTAGCCAGAAGAGGCAAGAAGAAAAGGCCTGGGTCAGTTTCCAGTTCACTACAAACCTTCCTGATCCAGACAGTGCTTGCGTCAGAGCCGATCTGCCCCTGACAAGGGATTTTTAGTCTTTCTCTGCTATAGTTTTCAGTTGAGTGCAGTCACCAGCTGAATACCTTTTATGCTGGTCCTTTCTGTCATTTTTGGCTACTGCACAAATATATACATATTCAGAGATGTCAAGTGGAGAATTTCTCTTTAAAATGTTCAAAAAGAAGTAGTTGCATAAGTAAGTGAATGACTGTCTGCAAAAGAACCTGCTGTGGAAGCTGAAGGACTGCAGGCGGGAGGGAAGCGAATTCTGCCAGCACTTTCTAGATGCTTTCCGCACACTCTGAACTCCTGTGTCCTGCTATCACTTTCTGGCTCCTCCCCTACCTTTTATATCTGCCCCAAAGCTAGAGTTTGAAATTATTTACGTTACTATTTACCGTTTAAATGAGTAAATAGGCTCCACTTGAAACACTGATATTCTCTTTCAGTTCCCTTGGAGAATAGTTTTGTTTTTTTTTTTCTGGGCAAGATCATTTGCTAAGTTTTATCCTTATGGGCTGAAAAGGCACATATTCCACCGGAGAGGAGGACATTCCCTGCTCATAGAACCTGCCTGTCTGGGTGTTCACTGGAGAGGCAGTGAACTGGGCAGAGGACTCACCCACTTCTCAGTTCAGGGGGATGCTCGGGCTACTTATTTTCCACCCACTGGATACACAGGAAGATACTGCATATCATGGACAGTGGATGCTCAAGTCAGCTTGTGGAGTCACATCTGTTTTATGCAAGTAGACAAGGGGAATTATTGAACTAACAGCTTTCTCAGGTATGGGCTCTGCGGTGTGATCAATTATGTATAATGTGCACTCAGGCAGAAAAATGAGGTGTTTCAAGGCTGCTGGAGCTATTCCACCTTCAAGCAAGGGAGAGCAAGCTGGAGGCTTTTGTAGTGTCTTACAACCGCCCATGGTGGCTGAATTGATGAGACGCAGGTCAGACTTGCCAGAGAGAAACAACGTGGCCTCCTCTGTCCTGGAGTGCTGTTCATCCTCTCCAGATCCCTTTCTAATTTTTGTCCGAATTTCTTGTTCCTAGCGTATAGTGCATGGCACAATACAGTAACAGAGAGAATAGCTACCACTGTACTGAGGGTTTTGGGCATATAACTCTGCATGATATTATGATATGAAATTCTCCTAATGAACCTGTGAGGTAGGTCTTTGATTAGCCTCATTTCGCAGTGGAGAAAATGGGGCCCTAGAGAGGTTGCATGGCTGGTGAGAGAAGCCCAGCCTGCTTGTCCCTGGAGCTCACATATTATACACCACATTATGCTGCTCTTCGGCACTTAGTATATTTTAATTATTGTTGGTTGGGTGAATAAATGAATACATGAATATATGTCGGAGTAAAGAGCTTCTCAGGGGCGATATGAAAGAAAAATGCCCTCTCTAAAAAATAAAAGCAGAGGTGATATCCCATTTGATTCCTAAAGAGAACAGCAGCTGCCCCTTGGCCCCTGACTATCTGCTCTTGGAAGAGAAGGCAAAGACAAGCCCAAGGTGCCCTGCTTTACACCCCAGCTTTGGTACAAGGCCCTTTGCTCACCACTGTGTCCCAACACCCAGCACAGTGCCTGGGACAAATCACAGCTGAAAAACATTTGATAATTAAATGAATGAATAAATTGGATGATGTATATGAGAGCAGCGATCGGTTTCTGGCACCAATAAAGAGCTCAATAATGTATTTGTGCCAGCGTTGGAAAGAGGAAGGGGGAGAAAAAAGAGAAAGCGATAGGAGTGCTCTTGACAGTGGTGCTGGCCTCGAGCTGAGGGAGCAGAGTTAGGCCGGCAAATGCACGGGGTTCTGGCTCCCCCAGTTTACCTACTCTTGCCCAAGCCCTGGCCTAGGGAAGACAAATGCTACCGTGTGCTGGTTGGAGTTTCAGGAAGGCCCACGGTAAGACAAAAAGATTTGGCCCATTTATTCCCTCTCTCCCTTCGTCCCTCACTCCGTCTTCCTTTCCTTTCATCTTCTTTTTAGTTTAGGAAATGTTCCATTTTGGAGTCCCATTCAAAAACTATATATATAAAATCTCCAAGCCCAGAGTCCTATTTGAATACCTGAATGACGGCATGTGACAAATCTGATTTTCTGTTTTAAGGAAAATTAACTTTAGAAATATTTCTTTCCTGTTCTATATTGGGGGTGGGGATCATTGGGGAACCCTCAAAAGACTTCCTGCATGGCCAACAACTCTTGAAAAGATACATTTTTTTTTATTTTTATGTTAAGGAGCAGGACACATGTGAAGCCTGTTTTCCATTCATTTCACGTGGTTTCTCTACTGAACAAGGGTTTACAAGCTTGGCAGAGTACCCTGGAAGTTTGGTTGACCCCAAGATATTTAAAATACGATTTGAGTTGTTTGTCCAACCTTCCCTGTACTAGTGAATAATTGATAATGGATCTTCTCTCCTTTCTTCATTTTTCAGGGCCTTGGGAGGGGAAGAGTAAGTATCATAAGTAGCTTTGACCTTGAGAAGCCCGGAGCTCACACGGTTGACTTTGATTTTTATTATTATTGTTCATTTTTACGTGGTGGCCACTTTGAAGTAGTGTATGTATCATTTTATTAAGATTTGATGCTTTACGGCTCCGTCACTGTAACTATCTCAGCCTCGGTTTCTGTTTTTATAAAATGAATACCAAATGCTTATTCCACGGGATTGTTTCATTAGGTGAAGAACCAGGGCTGAGCATCAAGGCTGATGTACAGGCTGTAGCTAATGAACGTTGCCTTCCTCTCTCAGCTGTTCCAAGACAGTTCAGGCCTGGGGCCAAGTGCACACAACACCCTCCTCAACTGGGAAGGACCTGACCAAGCCAGCTGAGGATTTAAGAAACAGAGGGAAGGTGATGATGTACACATACTGTGTGGACTGGGCACTCATCAAATGCCTATTAAGCAATCAAATGACAGAATAACGAACAAGACTAATGAAAAGGCAATAAAAAGAAAGAGTCAGCATGGTTCATACATCCAAATATCATTGTGTCCCTCAGTCCCACAACACAGGGTTGACATGAAAGCTCTTGTCACAAGAATCTCTTGTAGTGGAAAGGCCTGGGTTTGAATCCTGCCTCCACTACTTATAACTATGAACTTTGGCAAGTACTCTCCTCTCCAAGTCAGTCTGCTCACCTGTGAAATGTAGATAGCAAGCTATGACATTGCGGAAGGAGTCATTGTTATGCTCCCTCAGCAGAGGGCCCATAGTATGTGTTCAGTAGATGCTAGTTACTCTTTTCTCTTTCTCCTCCTCCCCTACCTCTTTTTCCTTCTTTTCCTCCATCCCAAGTAAAACGAAAATCACTGTAGTATCAACATCAACGAAAATCATTGTAGTATCTTTTTTTTTTTTTTTTTGAGACGGAGTTTTGCTCTTGTGACCCAGGCTGGAGTGCAATGGCGCGATCTCGGCTCACCGCAACCTCCGCCTCCTGGGTTCAGGCAATTCTCCTGCCTCAGCCTCCTGAGTAGCTGGGATTACAGGCACGCACCACCACGCCCAGCTAATTTTTTGTATTTTTAGTAGAGACGGGGTTTCACCATGTTGACCAGGATGGTCTCAATCTCTCGACCTCGTGATCCACCCGCCTCGGCCTCCCAAAGTGCTGGGATTACAGGCTTGAGCCACCGCGCCCGGCCTGTAGTATCTTTACCTGTAGAAATATTGTCAGGTTTAATGTAAAACATTTAGACTAGTGCCTCATACACACCAAGTGCTGCATTGATTGATGTTAAGTTATTTTCATATGGCACTTCTGTGATGGAGACAAGGGAGGGAAAGTCTATATAAAAATCTTTTCTGATTTGTCTCTTGACAGGAAATCTAAATAAAAGAAAATAAATAGCTCATGTAATTTAGCTGTTTTTTTTGTTTTAGGGCATTTGATTTTTGTGTTGCCTTTCTCATGCATTTTAAAGTCGATCAACTTAACTTGGAAATATTTAAATAAACGTTTAAATATTTTTATGGAAAACATTTTCCATACTGCCCTGGCCAGACTCCTCATTCTAAGACTGATCCCAGATGCCACTGATATTTTCAGCTCAGCATAGTGGTTCATTTATTTAAATACGTGGACTGAAACTCAAACACGAGGAGACCCAAGAAAAGAAAAGATGCTTGATATCTACAGGGCATGACCTCGATGACTTCCACCCACAGTGGGGAAGACTCGGAGCCATTGCTTTGTGATTCCCTGTGTGCTTCATGGCAGGCTTTGCACAGCTGGCTCCTGGCCATGGCCACACAGACTCGTTGCTGTTAGTGGGTGTGATGAGAAGGAGGGTTGATATGGAGTCCCTAATTCTATTTCTTCCAGGATGTGTGATTTGGACATGTCAGTTGGGCTCAGTTCCCTCTCCTGAAATTGTTCTCAAAAATGCTCACCCCAGGATCCTTTCTGAATTATTTCAGTGGAACAAATACAGGGAAGAACACAGCAAGTTGTAAAGCGTCTTGGAAGCAGGACGCGTTTCCATGATGGTTAGCGTGGGAGTGGAGAGAAGGCTGGAAGCGTGTTTGCTCTATGGGTTGCTTAGGTCTGTGCCTGGCCTCTGCTTTGGGTCCTATTCTGGCTTCCACCCTGCTTGTGCACTTCCACAACCACCTGCAGTTCCTCCCAGCAGCCACCTCCTTCCCTCTGCCAGCCTGGCTCTTCTTCTTCTGGGGTTTCTTGGCTGAGACTGGGCCAGTGAGCAGCTGAGACTGGAGATGGGTGAGAGCTGGGACATCTGCTGCTTCTTTTGGAAAGGGGTAAGGAAAAGGGTGAGAATTATTTGCAGTGACTCAGGCAAGGCTGAGATGAGGCAGAGGAAGGCAGCAGGGACAGGATTCTAAGAAGCTGAGGCTTCCACCGTAGGCCCCAGGCAGGCGTTGTGAAGGAAGAAAATGGGGAGGAAAATGTTTAGCGTAGGGCTAAAGAAGGCTACAATTTGTCTTATTCCTGCGCTAGAATCAATATGAGTCACCTGGTGCGCTAATTCTCTTCTTTCCTTCATTCCTGTTTGACCTGGTTCTGGGGACCTCTGTCAGCAAAGACCAGCAGAGTTCTCATGGTATTACATGACATGGTTGAATGATAATTGTTTTGGGGATCCGTGTGGATATGACAGGGAGCATTCCTAGTACACACAGGCGCTGACTCCGGGACCAAAATATGCAGGTGTTGACCTTGCATATCAAACCACCTTGGGCTCAACATCTCCAATCCACCCTCTCCAACTCCTCACCCACCCAATCAAGCCAACACCTTCCCTCGCTTGCCCCTGGCCAGTCACTTCCCAATTCTCCTCTCACTTTTCTCCTAGAGTCCCCCTTTAACTCATTCTTCTAAAGGAGTCCACAAAGAAGGGTCTTTCAGAAAGGTGAATTAGAACATATTACTTTCCTGCTCAAACCCTCCAAGAAACTGGAGTGAAAACGCAAGCTCTTATCCTACCTTACAAACTTCTAAATAAATGCTGCCTGATTTGGCAGCTCCTGGCTCCTTTTGAAACGGGGCTGTTCCACACTGGAGTGTACCATGACTATGACGCTCACACCAGATTTAGAAGACTTTGCATGAATAAAACAATAAAAATTATCTCGTTAATACTTTTTTTTTTTGACAGAGTTCTCGCTCTGTTGCCAGGCTGGAGTGCAGTGGTGCAATCTCAGCTTATGGTATTATCTGCCTCTTGGGTTCAAGTGATTCTGCTCCCTAGCCTCCTGAGTAGCTGGGACTACAGGTGTGCACCACCATGCCTGGCTAATTTTTTGTATTTTAGTAGAGATGGGGTTTCACCATGTTGACCAGGCTGGTCTCAAACTTCTGCCCTCAAGTGATCCACCTGCCTCAGCCTCCCAAAGTGCTGGGATTACAAGCATGCAAGACCATGTCCAGCCACCAAAAATCCATTTTTAAAATTAGTTTTTCCTGTGTCTATGCATATCTACATCTAATAGACAGACAGACAGATGGTAGATAGATAAACAGACACACCGACAGATAGATAATATGATACATAGATAAATAGATAGACAGACCTACAGATAGATAGACAGATAGACAGATAGACTCTATCTATATGCATACACTAGAGAATTTTAAGTTACCCGTGTAGCTCACATTATGTTTCCACCGGACAGCGCCGGTCTAAGTAATCTGATGGCTGCCTGACTCTGACTTGCCTTCTGCCCTCCCCCGCTTGCCTTCCGAGCTCAGTCACCTGCCCTCTTCCTTTTCTAGGTCAGACAGTGTTCATCCCCACCCTATGGCATTCCTTCTCATTGCTTACTCTGTCTGGAAGGCTTCTCCTCATCTCAGCCTCATGGCTCCTTCTCTTCTTCCAGAGTTCAGCTCAATGTCACCTGCTCTGAGATGTCGGTCCCATAAAAATGGCTATGCTATCATTTTTCTTTCCATAGCGTCTTATTTCTTGTGTGCATAGCACTTATCGGGAGCTGATGGCTTCCTTCCTTCCTTCCTTTCCTTCCTCCCACCCTTTCTTCCTTCCTCACCTCCTCAATATAACCTCTATAAAAGCAAGCACTGTGTCTTGTTCATTATTGTATCTTGGTGATAAGAATAGACCCTGGCATGCAGACGGCACTAAAACAAAATTTGTTGAATGAATAAATGTGATTTTGAGTCATGGATACTGTCAAGACAAAGTAGCCAGAAAGGTATATATTGAGCACATCTTATGTGTTAGATATTGTGAAAAAAAACCCAAAACTATATATATCCTATCTCATAGACGTATACTATAGATCTTATAGATATGGGTCCTGTGTTATTTGGGGTCTGCAAACTGTGGTCCATGAATCAAATCTGGTCTGCTATGTGGTGTTGCAAATAAATATTCTTTGAAACGTGGCCATCCTCAGTTGTTTAAATATTGTCCATAGCTGCTTCTACACCACAACACATAGGGGAGTAGTTACTAGAGGGACAATATTGCCCGATATTTACTTTCTGGTCATTTACATTAAAAAGTTTGCTGATTTCTAGCCAGGCGCAGTGGCTCACACCTATAATCCCAGCACTTTGGGAGGCTAAGGTGGGCAGATCATGAGGTCAGGAGTTCGAGACCAGCCTGGCCAACATGGTGAAACCCGGTCTCTACTTAAAATTACAAAAATTAGCTGGGCATGGTGGTACACACCTGTAATCCCAGCTACTTGGGAGGCCGAGGCAGGAGAATTGCTTGAACCTGGAGGCGGAGGTTGTGGTGAGCCGAGAGCACACCATTGCACTCCAGCCTGGGCCACAGAGCAAGACTCTGTCTCAAAAAAAATAAAAAATAAAAAAGACTCTGTCTCAAAAAAATAAAAAATCAAAAGTTTGCTGACTTCTAAGGTAGATAAGAAGTGACCCAAAAGGGCTACAGTCTCCACAATAAGTTCATAATTCTCCCAAATGAACATTAAATCAAAGTGAAAGCCTGTGATTTGAATGCAGCTTCAGTGGAACTTCCTCAGTCTCCCCTTGAGGCTACTTTGTTCCCCAAGACCCTTTACGGAGACATGATAGACCTGTGCTGGCAAAACCAGCCCAACACTGTGAGTGAGGTATTATGCTCATTTGACAGACGAGGTGACAGAGATTCAAACTAGGTAAAATGCAGAGCTGGGATTGAAGTCTGACCTGCCTCATTCCGTGGGTACAGCAGTTTGAGAAATCCAAACAGAATGCCCTCCACACTTCCACATGCACATGTTACAGAATTACCCTGAATGCCTCGACTGTCTTAATTTTTGCTCCGGCATGGATAATTGGCGTCAAGTCCTAGAAGGCCAACTATAGGATGTACCTGGCCCCTGTCCAAGCTACTGAAGAGTCTGAGGAGCCGATGTCAAATCAGAAGATAGCCATGATCTAGGATGCAAATGAAAACAACGCTTAAAAATTGTTACTGAACTTCTGTGGCACGCACTTTTTTCTTTGCATATTGCTTTTTAAACTACATATAAAAGTTTTCCATGGTTGACCAAGTTTGCCTTGATTTCAAGCCATTGTATTAATGTCTGCTGTTATTTTTTCTAGCCTCCTTTTCCTCTCATGACCAAATTTTTTTTAAAAACCTTGAGTTGACAGAGAGTAATTAAGATAAGCGTGGTGTGGCTTAAAATCATTATTTGCAATAGAAAAAGCAAATTTCTGTGATTAGTTTGTTTCCTCTAGACTCTGACTCCTCCCCACAGTGTGTGACCTTTCTTGGCCCAGTTCAGCTTCGGATGTGATATCCTGGTGACTTATGGGTTGTCCACAGCCATCTCAGCCAATTATCTAACCCTGTTTTCTGATCCTGGCACTTGTCTCAGAAATAGTTCTGAGAAACTGAGTCTGATTGACCAGAGCCTGGTGCCCTTCTCTCTGGCAGTCCTGAGATCACAAGTGATAACATGAACCTAGGTCCTTAAATTGACCAAAACAAGGAAGAAAAGAGAGGAGACACTGTAGAGAGCAAATTCCCATCTATGTGACTCATCCTATCTGTTTCTGACTCATGAAAAGTTCGTGCAAATCCTTGTTGGAAGGGTGGATGGGTCAGGGGATGACTGAATGGGTGGGTGGGTGGATGGAAAACAGCAAAGAGTGACTTTGGTTCACCAGGACTTTGATAGGTTTGGGGTTGGAGGAGCACGGGGGATATTTTAATAGTTGTTTTCGTGTGCTGTTTTGTATCTTCTCAGTCAATTCTAAAAAGCATAAAATATCATCTGCTTGGTCTTCCAGGACAGGATACATTAGCCAGTTTTGTTTATTTTGTGACACTCGGGCAACGAGCTGTCAAAACCAATCTGCCCATTTGATCGATTCTGGCTCGTTTCCGAAAAGTGAAATTTAGCCTTTTACTGTTGTTAGTGATTAGCCCTCTTCCAGTTAAACCTAAATTTTCACAGGTCATGCTGGATCACAAATAGTAATTCCACTGCACTACCACTGAGAAGCTGTGAGTAACTGAGAGCTGTGTCTGTGGTGGCACTTGACTTGGCTTGCTCTTTAACCTCAGGCTGCTGACCTAAGACAAAATCAAGATACATTCGCCAGGGAGAGCAAGCAGGGTGGGAAAACGCCCGAAATAACTCCGCTTGTTTAAGATTTCCTCACTTGATAAATGCAGCATATAGAGTGTATGTATAGAAACTGCTTGAGCTGCCTGCACTTACTTGTTTCAGTTAGCACAAGCTTTTTATTCAGGCCTCTGCTAGCTCCACGGCTGTGCCTCAGTTTACAATAAGAATGAACTGCACCATGAAGGAAAGCCCACCATTGGCTGCCACTGCAGCATGGGAGTGTGTGTGTGTGTGTGTGTGTGTGTGTGTGTGTGTACATTCGAGTCAGAGAGCCAATTAGCAGTTCCTGGAGGCATCGGCACCCTGAGGATGTTCCAGCCGTGTCTGGGGCCGTGCTTATTCTGTTGCTGTTCCTACTGCTGAATTGGCTTTTGGTAACATACCTTGCATATCCGGAGAGGGTCTTTGTTTATCCTGGGGCCAAGATATTAAGAAAGTCCTTTCTAGTTTCAGAACTGCTTTTAGGGGGCACTGCGGCCTTATTCCTTCTTTGATTGGGAAAGGGGGGGGGGTTGTGTATAGGCTAGAACAGAGGAAACAACTTATCCCCTAAGCCCTTTCAACCATATGAGCTAATGCACTGCCATGACTGCGCCAAGATTATGATTCAAAGAAACTATTAGAGGGCCAGATGCGGTGGCTCATGCCAGTAATCCTAGCACTTTGGGAGGCCGAGGAGGGTGGATCACATGAGGCCAGGAGTTCGAGAGCAGCCTGGTCAACATAGTGAAAACTTGTCTCTAGTAAAAATACAAAAATTAGCTGGGCGTGGTGGCACACGCCTGTCATCCCAGCTATTCAGGAGGTGGAGGCGGGAGAATAGCTTGAACGCAGGAGGCAGAGGTTGCAGGGAGCCAAGATTGTGCCACTACACTCCAGCCTGGGCGACAGAGTGAGACCCCATCTCAAAGAAGAAACTACGAGAGAAGGCAGTGTGGAAGCCAGCCTGTGAGACGGCGAGGCAGGCAAAGAAGGGAGTCACAAGATGGCACTATTTTTCTCCCCTGTTCTCTCTGAGGGCACAGGCCCTGCCTGCAGACTGCAACCCATGTCCCATACTGGAACCTGATGATGTGTCCCCATATCAGCTGTGACCTTCCGTGCGAAAGGCAGCATCAGGCGAATGCAGGATGGAGCTAGTTTCCTTGCAGTGCCTTGTGTTGTGGTCCTATTTAAGCCTCAGCTTCCTCAGTCAGCAACGGATGGGCAGTGAATTGGCGGCAACAGTCTTGGCCCTGGAAGTGTCACATTGAAGTTCATTACCACTATTTATTATGGGAAACCAGCTTTTGACTTGGGATCTTTTAGGGCGGGCCCTCTTTCTCAAGGGGAAACTGCCCGGCGTTACTGGAGCGTGGTAACGCACCTGTCATGCTGTGGTCAGTCTGATCGCACTTGAAGGGCTCGGCTCAGCTCTAAGCACCAGTCAGAGAAGGACCTGCAGTGGGCAGATGAGTGGGGCTAAATGCAGGGGTGTGTGGCCTGGAATACGGCTTTGGAGACGGTGTGTATTCTGCGTGGTCCAAGGAACAGAAATGAGACCTGCGATCCACATAGTTTAGGGACACAGAGTCACCATTGGCATTTTTCAGTAAATAGGGTAAAAAATGTTTCTAATTGGAGTGAACTACCTCGGAAGGTAGAAATCTCACACTGTTGCTCAGTGTCTGAGCAGAGACCAGGGTGGAAATAGTAAAAGAGGGAATTCTTAAGCCTTGTAGGTGAACTAAGGTCTTAGGGATGCTCTAGGTTTTGTGGGGCCTAGAATCGATACAATTTTGGGATGCTGCTGAAACTACAAGAATCCGGAGACCCAATTAGATATACCAGTGAATATTTATTTATAATGAGAAAATAAGTCACAGGAGATTCCTAGCACCTTAGAGATTCATGATTCTTTCCTCTGAGCTCTTTTTAGGCAATTTACCAGGAATTCATTCACCAGAAATGCTTTCTCCTTGTTATCTGTCTTCCCGTCTTCATGCAGAACATTCTACAATTCTCAGCAAAACCCCCAGCCCTTTAATGGGCCTGCAAGGAGGAGCCCTGAAGCCTAAATCTCATAACTTTATGCTACATCTTCCTGCACTGAGCTGCCATCTAGGCTTAGAACTGTGGGCATGATCAGAAATTAGGAGGGCCAGACCCTCCTTCAGGGAGTTCAATGAGCAAGTCACAGAGGTGCAGGAGTCTGGGGAGAGAACACTAACTGGTGACGTCTCTTCCATGTTCTTGACACACTCTATGCATTTACCTCCTCTCCCTCAGAGTATTAGCCAGGGTTCTCCAGAGAAGCAGAACCAACTTAGGAGGAGAATTATTTAGGGAATGGGTTTACATGATTATAGAGGAGAGGAGGTCCCACAGTATGCCACCTGCAAGCTGGAGAGCCAGGGGAGCTGATGATGTAACTCTCAGTCTGAGGTTCAAGGCTGGAGGATGCAGCCGGGGGAGCTGCTGGTGTATGCCCTGAGTCTGACACCCCCAGAACAAAGAGCTCCAATGCTCTAGGACAGGAGGAGATGATGTCCCAGCTCAGAAAAGAGAGAAAATTTGCCCCTTATCCACCTTTTCGTTCTCTCTGGGCCCTCGGTGGATTGGACAATGCCTGTCCACATTGGTTAAGTTGATCTTCTTTACTCATTCTAGTGATTCAAATGCTAATTTCTTCCAGAAACACCTTCACAGACACACCCAGAAGTAATAAGTAACCCAATATCTGGGCATCCCGTGATCCAGTGAAGCTGACACATAAAATTAACATTGCGATTGGCTAGTTCCATGTTATCATGGAGGAAGTGGACTTGGAGATGCTGATTCACACGTGAATATGTCCGATTCTGTGTTCTTCTCACTTGGTACTGCTAAAGCCTTTCTACTGGGGAAGTTTTCATCCTGGGGGTAGGACAATGACCTCTTCTTGAAGACAAACTGGGTTCAGAGGGCAACCCAGAGTATCTATTGAATGTAAGACTTGGATTCTGTTAGGCCATGTTCACACTGCTATAAAAAGAACACCCAAGACTGGGTAATTTTGGAGAAAAGAGGTTTAACTAGCTCACAGTCCAACATGGCTGAGGAGGCCTCAGGAAACTCACAATCATGGTGGAAAGGGAAGCAGGCACATCTTACATGGTGGCATGGGATAGGGGTTGAGGGGGAGAGGAAGAGAGAGACAGAAAGAGAGAGAGGAGGAAAGAGAGGGAGAGAAAGGGTGAAAGAGGAACTGTCAAACGCTTAATAAAACCATCAGATCTTGTGAGCATTCACTCACTATCATGAGAACAGCATGAGGGAATCACTTCCGTGATGCAATCACCTCCCACCAAATCCCTCCCTTGACACCTGGGGATTATGAGGATTACAATTTGACATGAGATTTGGGTGAAGACACAGAGCCAAGCCATATCAGAGACATAACACACACATTATAGTGCCACGCACATACATACCCACTGCTGGCTCAAGGAAGACACTTTTACAATAAGAAGGAAAGAATGTTTAATTTTAGCCAAAGGAACATGGTGCCAAGATTGCAGCAACAATAAAATCACCAGTGAGATCTGTGGAGAGCTCAGCTTTTATTCAAAACAGTCTGTGGTCTTGAAGTTCTTTCTCAGAGCTACTTCCAATTTTTCTCTGAACAATAAGAGAGAATTTCTCTGATGATCTGTGCCTTATTCTCTCCATTCACAACACATAGTTCTTATCTTTCATTATGAAGATAAATGTGAAAGGGATTTAGCCTTTATAGACCCATTGGGATACAGATCACATATGGTTATAAAAAGGCATTAGTATTAGTTTTGTTGTTATTAAGAAAATTGCAAATAGTAAAAACACTAATTTAGCTACAAAAAGAATCCAAACTTCCTTTGATGGAAGTGGAAGAAAATACTGTTTTTCTTTTTTATTATGAATATTACAAAAGTAATTCATGTTTATTATCAACATAGTTACAGTACAGATAGATCTTAAGGGAAAAAAAGTCACCCACAATCTCATCTTCCAGATACAATAAACCATTGATAACATTTTCATAAATTCTTTCGTTGTCTCCCTCTCCTATGTGTATACACACGTGCATGTGTGTGTCCATGTGTGTTTGTGTGTGTAACACTAGAAAAAATTATACTCTTTTGTAACTTGCTCGTTGACATAATGATGTGCTGTGAACATCTCTTAGTTTCAGTAAAATCTATTTACTCGCATTTTTTGAAGTGACTGAATTAATATTCCATTATATCAACATATCACAATTTCAGATAGATTTTTACTGTTGGAACTTAAAATATCAACCATTCTATACAATGATGCAGCGAATATCTTTCCTGGTTCCTCTGGTTGTTTTCTTCAGAGCATTTCTATAAATAGAATTATGAGGCCAGAGAGTTTATGAATTTTATGGTTCTTGATACAGAGGTCAGCTCTCCCTCCAGAGGCTGCTCATTGCTATTTACACCATAGTGCTTGAAAAAGCCGGTTCCCCAAATCCCTGCCAGTAGGAGGCGTAAGGTTACTTTTCATTCTCTCAAAACGTTGCCAACTTGTGGTGAATAAATCAGTATTTTGTATTCATTTACCTTTCTTGCTCAGTGCTGAGCCTAAATGCGGTTTTTCATGTGTTTCTTAGTCATTCGTATTTTGTCCATTATAACTTGCTTATCTATGTCCTTTGTTCTTTTTTTTTGCTAGAATATTTTCCTATAATCTTTCCTGAGAAAGTATGTTCAGCAATACTTTGTCCACCTGATTTTAGGACATGGAGGTTCAGATTTCCTTAAAATATCATTTCCCTTATGTAGTCTCCCCTCATTGAAGAAAAGTAAGCAATAACTTTTAAAAGCAGAAAGAACTGGCGGTATAATTTCCACAAAGCATATTTGCATATTTAATATTTTTACTAGCATTTTATTCCTCTATTTTAAAACATGAACTAACTGACTCTCTCTCTCTCTTTGGATGACCTTGTGCTTTTGGTTTGGGTCCCCGAATAAATTGGCTACCTACCTATTATGCTCCTTTTGAACCCCAGAGTCTTCTATCATAATGTGCCTATGTATGTATGTGGGGGGGAGTTGGGAATGAGACACCGTGTCCAGCAGATGTCTGGTTATATCGACAGCTGGAGGGCTTCTGCAAGCCAAGCCTCTATGATAACAGCACAGGCAGTTCATTGAAAATGGCAGAGTCTGTATATTGGTATTGGAATGAGAACTATATACATAACTCACTATAAAGTCACTCTAAGAAAAATTACACCACAAAGTATTAATGACACATAGTAGCTTCTGGTATAAAGATCTCAGTCTCCACCAAGAATTGCGAAAATCTCCAGTCTGGTCTGATCTGCCTCGTCCTTCTGGAATTCCTCTGTCTCTTCAGAGCTCTTCTGTTTCTACTTCTTCTGTCCCCAAGTTGGTCTCTTTCTTTTATCAGGGCCCCTTTTCCTAGTCACAGCATGCTTTCATCCCCACGGCTGCCAGGTTGCCACGCTACTCCTTATCCATTCATTCCCGAACTGGAGCAGTTAGGAACTCTAGCTTCTTTTAATGCTCTTTGAAGAGTGATTGTCCTGGTTACTGGAAACTATTACTTCATGGTCCTGAAGCCCTCTGTCCCTGTGAGGACACTGCCTGCCCCTGGTGTTTTAACACTACTGCCTCACTTTCTGCACGTGCTGTGGCTGCATTATAAGCTTTAGCAGAAGTATTTCCAGACTAGGCCCTGGTTGAAAATTATTTCTCCCTTGTCACTTAGTACATGGTATGAACACAGTGTGTCACTTCATTGAAACAGCCTCCCTGGCTTCTTAACTATGTAACTCTAGAAATTGTTTAATTTTTTTTTTTTTTTTGAGACGGAGTTTCGCTCTTGTTACCCAGGCTGGAGTGCAATGGTGCCATCTCGGCTCACCGCAACCTCCACCTCCTGGGTTCAGGCAATTCTCCTGCCTCAGCCTCCCAAGTAGCTGGGATTACAGGCATGCGCCACCATGCCCAGCTAATTTTTTGTATTTTTAGTAGAGATGGGTTTCACCATGTTGACCAGGATGGTCTCGATCTGTTGACCTCGTGGTTCACCCGCCTCGGCCTCCCAAAGTGCTGGGATTACAGGCATGAGGGCTACTTATACACCCCGGGGTCCGACCAATATTGTTTACATATTTACAACAATAACAGCAAAATCCAAAAGGACCTTTTAAAGCATCTACTGAGCTATGTATAGTTAATATATTGAAATGTTTATCGAGGTGCCACACTCTAGCTGAGATTTTCTGTTTCTCCCTGGTAATCTGCTAGCTCATACGATCTCAGCTGGGCGAGAGATACACTGACTTCACTTAAATGTTATTCCCCCCAGGCTGTCACAAATACAAGGCAAGTTGTGTCTAACAGAGTTCTACAGGAAGCAAATTCTAGTTGAGTGTCAGGAGTTTCTAGTCCTCATACTTTATCCACCATCCTTTAAACCACATTAAACGTTGTATGTCCTTCCTTATGAGACCTGGCCTCATACCATATTACCAGCTCACCTCTCTTTCCTCTTTTCTCTCCTCTCAATTTCTGGGCTCTCACTCTCTGATGAACATTCAAGACTTCTGCTTCACTAGTAAGCAGAACAATTTGTCTTTGCTTTGCCTTAACCGCCTCCTGGCAGACTAGGCCACAGCCTTGCGTTTTATATTCAAAAGGGTCATTTATAAAAGAGTCATTTTTTTGTGGAGATTAAACTCTCTCAGTGCAGAATCGGTGACAGTCACTAAATATATAAATTGCATCTCTTCCCCCATCAGATATGGAGCAGTGCAGCTCTTGGAGTTTGCATCTTGCCGTCAACATCCACCCGTGCTCCTCTCCCGTCCTTTCCCTTCGCCTTTCTCTCTCCTTTGTTCCACTGATACAGTCAACTTTGCAGCCTTTCCCGCTTTGCTGAGAAATCAGTAGACCCAGGAATCTGACCTTTCTCCTTACTCTTGAATAGCAGGTGCTGGGCCAAGATATGTAATGCCATTCTCCTCAACACGCGTCATCAGCCGACATCCAGTTCTTTCATTTCCCTTTCCTCTTGCTCATGGGATTTCAAGAACGACTGGATGCAATCCAAAACGTGCGGCACCACCAGGCCTCTGCAGGGTTGTTTTTCTCTCCCTTTGACCTGCACCATGTAGTGACTGCTGTAGGACACTGCGTGGTTTATGTGGCCTCACAGAAGGGCTGCACCTCATTCTTGAGAAAACCCAGTCTGATGTTTGATGTTCAGAAGGAAGCCTGCCAGGTACTCTTACATGTGCTCCTTCAGGAAACTCATCCATCATCTGGCCTGGCCCAGTGCTGTTCACCCAGTGCCATAATTGCACTGTGAGTACCTGCCCTGGCCCTCCTGCCTACCTTAGGTGTGATAATTTCTCATGAGCATAATCCATTGCTGTCATTGCGGGCTTGAAGGAGATTCATTTCCACTGTCTTCTGTGGCTTCTAAATAAAACATTTGAAGCAGAGACTAGACAAAAAGAAATGCTGAGGACAGTGATGAATCCCTGTTTCCCTCCCAACTAATGTGTTCTCCTCCCAGCCCAGGACCCATGCATTAGGAGAAAACAGATCACTCATATCATAATATTTTTGTAATAAATTGCAGTGTTCCCTACAGTGTGATTGAAAAATGTATTAAGAAGAATGCTGCTGAATGAAAAAGTTCTCCCTCAATTCACTTAAGATTATACTGACCTTTTTACAGAAAACCACACTCATCAACCCGACATCAAGCACACAGCCAGGACGACAGCGACTCGGTCTGAGATGCCTGCGCCCTGGTCCCTTGTTAATGCATGCTGGTCTTCCTTACACCTCAGCTTCAGAGCTCACCCCAGAGTACCTGCCAAAAATGGATCTCAAGCCTCCATTGTTGTGCTTCTAGGTACACCAAACGATCTTTATTTTTTAGGAGAAGAAAGTATAGAGAGAGATTCTAGGCATAGAGTTGGAGGTGGGAAGGGTATGTTCTGGAAAGGGAAATAAACATGACCAGGAAGGCTAGAGTGTGAGGAGGCCCCCTGGGCTGGACTTGTCAATGAGTGGCCTGTGGACCAGCAGCAACAGCATTACCTGGGAGCTTGTTAGGAATTCAGGATGCCAGGCCCCACCTCAGACTTCCTAAGCCAGAATCTGCATTGATGCAAGATCCCCAGTGATTCCCATTAAAGTGTGAAGAGAATAATATTCTAGGCAACCAACCCCCCGTGCACACATATATGAAGCTGTGTATAAGTCACCCATAGAAGTTAAACACTCAGCATGCTGCCTGGTACATGTTGTATGTTTATAGGGAAAGGATGGACCAGGGGAGGAGGTAGGAAATGAGGTACATGTCTTGCTGTGCACAGAGAGGATCACCATGAACTTAGAGGGACATATCCTGCTTAGCTCAGGTAGTGTCAGTCAAAAACTCATGTTGAGAGCCATGTGGACCCCTCACAGCCAGTGCAGAGGATGGGATGATTGACCCTTCCCATCCTTGCTATTCCTTATCTGCTGTGTAGCAACAAAGACATTAAGGGAAATAACTCCAACTTCTGTGCTAAACCCTGATTGGACAGATCCGGTGCTTTTCCAAGGATAGTTCTTAGGCCAGAAGCATCAGCATTACCTGGAAAATGTTTGGAAATTCAAATTCTCTGTTCTCATCCTAGACCCACCAAATCAGAAATCTTGGGGGTCAATTTCTCCAGGAGATCCTAGGGCACACACACATCTGGAGAACCAATAGTCAAATGCCATTGACCATTTGGTTTTATTTCACTAATTGACCATTACCCTAGGGAAAATTAGGAAGCTCGGACCTAAGCCAATGAATAGCAATAGGATTTGTTCATGAATATGTATGAGATCCCAGTACAGACCAAAGAGACTCAAGTGGAAGGTCATTTGGGTTTTCTGAGGAAAACAGAGCCTTAGGAATAGTTTCTCTCCCTCTAGATGATGCTATGGACCCATCAGAGCAAATATTGCTGCAGCCATCTTGCTGCCAGTCTAAAGGGAGCTGGCACGGGATGAGGACGAAGGAAAGGGAATAACAGGCACATGGCATGAAGCCTGCCCATCTCTAGATTACACTGAGGTAAGCCATTTCACTTCTTTGCTTCAGCTCAAGGTGGCTGCTATTGCTATTTGCAGTTCTTTTTTTTTTTTTTTTTTTTGAGACGGAGTTTCTCTCTTGTTACCCAGGCTGGAGTGCAATGGCGCAATCTCGGCTCACCACAACTTCCACCTCCTGGGTTCAGGCAATTCTCCTGCCTCAGCCTCCCGAGTAGCTGGGATTACAAGCATGCGCCACCATGCCCAGCTAATTTTTTGTATTTTTAGTAGAGACGGGGTTTCACCATGTTGACCGGGATGGTCTCGATCTCTTGACCTCGTGATCCACCCGCCTCGGCCTCCCAAAGTGCTGGGATTACAGGCGTGAGCCACCGAGCCCGGCTCTATTTGCAGTTCTAAGCGTTTAACTGCCAGCTTTGATGCAGTGAATAAGCTGCACTGGCCTAGTTTTGCCGATGGTCTCAACCCTCTTCAAACAGAGGTGATAGGCCAACTGTCATATCTGGCACAGTCGGGCACTGATCAGCTGGAAGAAATGATAGCGCAGCACTTTATCATTCACCGAGGGGCGCTCATCAGACATCAGAACTCCTTCTGATCACTCCAATTGTGGTCCCTCCGAGCTTCATTTTCTATTTTGTAGCCCCAATGGGCCATTTTTGCCTTCCTGAAATCCTACAGCTGGCTGACAATCAAAGGGATATGTCTCACTGAGACTTTCCTTACACCCTAAGTTCATCACTCTTTTTTATCTCTCACTTGTTCTATACAGGGAAAAGGAGTTGCTAGTATTTAAATACTAGCTACCTTTTAATAAATCATCAAATACTTCCTTCAACTCTCTTCCTCCCTTTCCTTCTTAGTCAAATTTAATAAAATCTTGATAAAATGTTTAAAAATTGATAAAACAAAAATTGTGTTAAAAGATGTGTTAAAATGAAATAAGTCAGGGCTTAAAAACTTTATACTAGAAAACGTGAATATGAAGTGTCGACTTTTCTCAAGTTTATTTTAGTGTTGAATTGATCTTGTTCCAATTTTTTTCGAAATTATTTGAAAATCAAATTCTTTGAAATTCTTAATTCCTGTATAGTGTATTTATATGGTAATAGCTATTTATTAATCAGAAATATTTGACTCACCAGAAAAAAGTGTATATCTTAATTTCTATAGTATGAGATTTTAATAGTCTCTATAAAAAATAGAGCAGTCAAATTAGTTTGTTAAAATCAGAATCAAGAGCCTTTAATATAATTATCATGGTTACTGTTGTGTGTGAAATGAGGCATATGCATTTTAATATAATTTATGCATTAATAGCTGCTGGTCGTGGCCAAACCATGATGGTCTGAAACTGCATTCTGTTTGCTAACTCCTGTTTCTCCTGTCCACCCAAAGCATGTATTTTCACTTGAGTTTTAGACATGAGCACTGAAGATGCTAATAATTAACAACTAGATCTCTTCTTTCTAGAAAAAAAGAATGCTGAATATATCATCCTAATTGTCCTCAAAAAGAAATATGATAGTAGGATTCTACTTTAATTTAACAGGCTTGCATGTAACCCTGAAGACACCAATAGCTATATATGGGCTGTATATGCGGCTGGGCAGAGCTGAGTGAATTATGGTGGTGACATTTTCACTACCAAATACGGTGCCTTATCCCTAAGCAGCCAGTCATATATTCTAGTCTCATCAGCCAAGTCTTATCAAGGGGGTTGTTAAGAAGATATTTTTTGAGATCAACATTAATTTTTAAAGAACACAGTAACCTAGTTTTTAAAAGAAATTATAAAATCACAACTATAAAATTCAGACTGACCTACATTAATAAGGCATCAAATTGAGATCCTATGATTTATTGTGATCTGACAGCTTATAACTGATGATCCTGCTATGTCACTTCATAGATGATTTCAGAGGTAGGTTTCCTAGCAACATTGCAGCTGGTATTAGGTCTCTTAGAATGACTGACCAGCGCTTAGGGTTGTTTCTGCTCTTAAGCTAGCAGGGAACACGACTGGCAGAGGTCGGAGTTCACGGTCGTCTTCCAGGACCACCTCACTTTGGGAGCCCTCTGGGAACTGAAGACAGCTTTTCACTCCTATTGTTTCTTGTGCTGCTGAAATTTTTTTTTTTTTTTTTTTTGAGATGGAGTTTCGCTCTTGTTACCCAGGCTGGAGTGCAATGGTGCGATCTCGGCTCACCACAACCTCCGCCTCCTGGGTTCAGGCAATTCTCCTGCCTCAGCCTCCTGAGTAGCTGGAATTACAGGCACATGCCACCATGCCTAGCTAATTTTTATATTTTTAGTAGAGACGGGGTTTCACCATGTTGTCCAGGATGGTCTCAATCTCTTGACCTCGTCATCCACCTGCCTCGGCCTCCCAAAGTGCTGGGATTACAGGCGTGAGCCACGGCGCCCGGCCGTGTTGCTAGAATTTTGAGCATGAGAGTCACTTCTTTAGCTTCAAGGAATCAGAAAAACTATCTTTTTTTTTTTTCTTATTTTTTTATTGCATTTAAGTTTGGGGGTACATGTGCAGAGCATGCAATACAGTTGCATAGGTACACACATGGCAGTGTGTTCTGTTTGCTTTCACCCCTTCACCCACATTTGGCGTTTCTCCCCAGGCTATCCCTCCCCACCTCCCCCTCCCACTGGCCCTCCCCTTTTCCCCCCAATAGACCCCAGTGTTTAGTACTCCCCTCTCTGTGTCCATGTGTTCTCATTTTTCATCACCCGCCTATGAGTGAGAATATGCAGTGTTTCATTTTCTGTTCTTGTGTCAGTTTGCTGAGAATGATGTTCTCCAGATTCACCCATGTCCCTACAAACGACACGAACTCATCATTTCTGATTGCTGCATAATATTCCATGGTGTATATGTGCCACATTTTCCCAATCTAGTCTATCATCAATGGGCATTTGGGTTGATTCCAGGTCTTTGCTATTGTAAACAGTGCTGCAATGAACATTCATGTACATGTGTCCTTATAGTAGAACGATTTATAGTCTTTTGGATATATACCCAGTAATGGGATTGCTGGGTCAAATGGAATTTCTGTTTCTAAGGCCTTGAGGAATCGCCACACTGTCTTCCACAATGATTGGACTAATTTACACTCCCACCAACAGTGTAAAAGTGTTCCTTTTTCTCCACATCCTCTCCAGCATCTGTTGTCTCCAGATTTTTTAATGATCGCCATTCTAACTGGCATGAGATGGTATCTCAGTGTGGTTTTGATTTGCATCTCTCTGATGACCAGTGACGATGAGCATTTTTTCATATGACTGTTGGCCTCATATATGTCTTCTTTTGTAAAGTGTCGGTTCATATCCTTTGCCCACTTCTGAATGGGCTTGTTTGTTTTTTTCTTGTAAATCTGTTTGAGTTCTTCGTAAATTCTGGATATCAGCCCTTTGTCAGATGGGTAAACTGCAAAAATTTTTTCCCATTCTTTTTTATTTTTAGTGATTGATTCCCCTTTGCATCTTCTGTCTTATTTCTCTTGAGTTTACTTATAATACATGCAATGGCTCTTCATGTTCTGTTCTCTATGTCTTTTAAATCTATCCTCTCTCCCCAAATTCTGCAAGAACAAGGCAGCCTTTAGATTAACTTGATTGGTAGCTTCTGGTGTTCAGCATACCTCTCTGGAAGATTTGAAAAATTTTAAGCAATGGTATATATCATCTGAATGTCATCATGCCTGGTCTTGGGCTAGTCCCTGCAAAATGATGCAGTTTCCTTCGAAACCTGGTGCTTTTCCTGACATTTTTGTTTCACGTGTTTGTTAGTTCAGATCCTCTGCTCAGCATACTCCAAGCTAGGAATAGACATGCAAAAGGATTTTTAGGGAAATGCCTGTGAAGAGTAAAGAAGATGAAACAGGAGAAGGTGGAAAGTGTCTTATCAGCCACAAGATCTGACACCTAATCAGTAGAAAGGAGAAGCCAGTGGGAGACCCTCAGACTACAGCAAAAATCCAAGAAGGATTTGGCAAGGCTGCTAGTGAGTCTGTTAGCCAAAGTCACCTATTAAGAGCCCCCTGTCTTGCATGAATAGGGCTGCATTACTGCAGAGTCATGGCTGGAGTAGCCTGGGGACAGCAGGTGGGACCATCACACAACACATCTGAGTGACACATTTTTATGGCCACCACAAGGTCTTGCTTCATCTTAACCTGCATGTTTCCTTTGATCTAGTAAGTCCTACCTTGCTGGATGATTTCTCCTCATATGCTCAACCTTGCCAGGTGAGGTGCCATGTCACTTTGTTCTGGTCTGGAAAATGAAGTGTTTTCACGCAGAGATTGCAGTGATTTCATTATTGTCAAATAATTTAGGTCCAGACGAAGGAAGAAGGGAAACCTCAGATAGACTCTGTTTGCAGACATTGTCTTTTTAGATAGCTTTGTCTACTGAAGGCAGGAAGAGGGCTACATTAAGAGGTTCAGCACAGGGTGATTTTGCTACACTGAAGAATTCGTTTTTCAAGCCAAAGTCAGCTAGGACAATGCTCCCTCTCTGACCCGTCATGACCGCAGTAGGCATTGCAGTGTTTTACTTAGGAAAGCACTTCGCTCCCTGCTACAGGAGAAGCTGGGAATGAGTGCTGCAGTTACCTGCTTCCCATGCCGGTCTTGCTACACGTCTCCAGAGATACTATAACTACATTTCCAGCTCCTGCTCTCTCTAGCTGGGGGTGTTTGGGGGTCCTGTAGAAAGTCCTGCTTATTTCCTCTCCACAAATGCTTCCCTTTGTGAAAGGTGGATCCTGAATTCTACCATCCCTGACACAAAATAATCTTTTTTCCACTGTATCTTATGTTATACTTGTGGTATTTCCATGGCATCACTTTCAGTTCCAAATTGATACAGATTTTATTGTCTAATGCAACAAAGATCTATATGGAGTGGAAATTGTTTGGATCTGACTATAATCTGCCTTCTCATATCCATTTGCACTGGTGATTGGTTTGCACAGGAGGTCAAAGCAGAAAATGGTAAAAAATAGAACTTGAATTCTGCACAGACTTCGTGTCTAGGTGGATTTGTTAGGCCAGGCAAGATGTGGTATGTTCTCTAAAAGAGGAAGATTTATTTTAGGCCTGCCGAGTTAGGTCTAACGAGTTAGTGAAGAGAAGGACTCAACACAGTGTCAACATTTTGGTGTCAGAAAATCTTTACCAGATGTGTTAAAATTTGAACTTAATCACAAGTGTTATCTACAAAATAAAATAAAATAAAACAAGATAAGGGTCTTGAGCCTATAAAGTTCCTAAGCTTTCCTTGAATTATGAAGTTGAGAGGAAAGGGTCTTCTAGATTATCAGAGGTGGTCTGGGCTTCCATGATTTTATTTACCAGATTTATAACTGGTTCCCCTAATCTGCCTTTATTCTCAGTGACCAGTAAATGCAGGTTCTCCCATAAGTATTTGTTGTAAGTGAGTGTTTAGACATGGTAATAGTTTTATAGTAAAATTTAAATTTAATGTAATTCTAGGTGAACTTTACTGATTCTAAATTGTTTTATATGTCACATCCTCAAGCTGGCCTGGGATTATTTGATTTACTGAGGACACTTTTCAAACCAATAACTGGAGTGATAATAAAACACAAGCAGTAAAACTGGAATATTTCACATTCTGTTCTAATCTTTAGTCCCCAAAATAAACCCTGTTCCAGTTATGAGAATAGATAAATTCCAGGACAGATATACCAAGGTTACATTGAGGGGAAGATTCCCACCTTCCGCCAGTTCAGGATATCAGTCCTCAGAAGGACTAGTGCTCACATGTAGCCACATTTCCCACATGCACCAGAAGTGCTGCCATTCAGCAGAACCGAATTAGGCATGGCAGCTGCTCCACCCCTCAGAGACTCCACGCAGAGGCCTGGGAAGCTGCTCACCAAGGACATTTTCATCACCATGAGACATGTGGAATACTGAGCTGACATCAAAGATTGCTTTTACTGATGACAAGGTTATAACACAATATTGAAACAGAGCACGTTTAGCTTTTTAAGGAGCTAAAACAGCACCAGAGGGAAAACGCTCCTGCGGCGTGAGCTGAGGGACTTGGCTTACATTTTCTTAATGCTTACATTCCTTTAAACTTACACTGCCTGTAAGCCTTAATGTGAGGGTTGGCCAGCCTGTCGTAACTCCAAAACTATTTTTCTTTATAGCCCAGGATAAAAGAGGTGTCTATTCCGCAATATTTAAGAAAATAAGGAGGTTACGTATCACAGTAACATAATGTTAAACCCCATTTTGAAAGAGGTAACACATTAGGACCTTTCTTTGGGATTCCAACCAGAAAAATTTCAAAAGAGGTATTGTAATCACTGGGAAATCCATGCATTAGGGAATGAACTAAACGTAGAAGACTATCGCTGTGTGTGTTGAGTCACTAAGTTTGAACTAAAATTATAGCAGTTTAATGAGTATTCTGACGTGCAGCTCTTAAATACAGGCTACTTGAAGGCAGATATTTTCTACTTCCTGAAGCTCTTAGATCTCACCTATGTCATAGTTACAGAGCTTTTTCTCGAGGTGTTCCTTCTGACTGTGCTTTTAGCCTCTGAGATCATTTTGTCTCTCTGGCTTCCATCTTATTGGATTAAACCTGGGTCCTTTCCCTTCCTGCGCTGAAAGCTTGCTACACCTTGTTGATGGCGTGTGCCTTACCACTTAATTTCGCTTCCACCTGAGATGCAGCCTCTCTCAGTTCTGTTCACTATAGGTGCATGTCAACTCCTCAAAGATCCTAGAGTCCAGCCAGGAACCAGTGCCCCTAAACTGGGGATCCAAGAACTGACCGGTAAGGGCATCACTTCAATGTGCAATATCGGGATTGGTGCAGCAGAGGAGACAGTTCCACTTGGCTGAACTATGCAGAGGGAACCCTGATGAGTGCTATTGGAAGACACCCGCTAGATGTAGGAGGATGGAGTGTCACACTGGAACCCTGGCTGTATGGTGGAGGGAGATCTGCATCTGCGAATACATCCACATGGGAAACAGTATTGCCTGATCAGAGAACTACAAACACATTCCCAGCTGATGTGGAGGTTTAGATGATGGGACTAGGGAGGAACCAAAGATCAGACTAGAAAAACAGTAGCAGATGGTGAGTGACCTAAGCTGCTCAGGGACGGGGTGGAGTTTGACTTGACCCTGCCTCAGAAAATACATTGTTTAAGGGCAACAGGCTTGGAATCCAGTACATTTCCTGATAAAATGTGTGAAGTGTATGATGAATTTCCAGAGATTTTAGGGATGGATATGACTCTACAGGAATATAAACATCACAGATTCAAAGCTGCTATGAATATAGCACTTTCTACTCCATCTCTCATCAACAACAGCAAAAATGTCTGCGTTCACTTTTCACAGTATGACTGCTCCACAAACAGCCGTGTTAGTTCCACCAGGACCTGTTGTAATGGTCACATTGGACTCTCTTGGGAACAGCTGGCATCTTTGGCCCACTGGACTCCTTCTTCCTTCCCTGCTCTCCTTTTTATGTTACTTTCAACTGCAAGTTCTCTGAACAATATTTTGAAGCTGTGACCTTTTAAATAGAATAGGCCTTCAAAAGTTTTGCCATGATTTAAATTCTGAGCATGAGCCAGCTGTTTTTACCTAGACATGCTGCAGGGTATGAAACACTGCTGGAACAATTTAGCTACCTCCAGTTGGCATCAAATGACAATACGTGAATTATGCTTTCTGTCTCTCAGTGCGTTTCTATCGTTTACAATTTATACTGCGATGCTTCCTGAAAGATCATCAGCCAAATAAGTCAGACTTTCAGGGAGGGGACGTGGCCCCACTTATTATCATAACTTACAGTTTGGATTGATTCTCCCTTTGCTCTCTTCCAAGTTATTACGTTACTGGCAGAAAACAAATGGATGCATTGAGCTATCAGATAATGTTTTGGAACCAGCATCATTTTCACTCCCATAAAGGCCAGCTGGACGCGATCAGTAGGGTTATCAAAAGAGCAGTGTTTTGTCTTTTATAAATGACTGGAAATGATTGAAAGTACTGACCAAGGAATTTTGGGGCTCAACTAGGGCAATGAATTATGATTTAATCTTTATTTTGAAACTGATTATCTTAAACTAATTTCCACCTCGTATCAAGGATTTCAGAGAAAATAGCATATGTTTTACATAAGATTAGGCAACTGGCTTCAGTCAAATAGTCCTGTATAAAGCTGGTTACACTCCTTGAAACACATGTTCCTTGTTACTGAAAGGCAACACTTGCCTTTAGTAGAGTCTCCGATTGTTGTTAATCTTATTACTATTATTGTCAAGGCTAAGGAGTGTGTGTGAGTGCATGTGTGTGCCTAAGGTGCGTGTGTTCCACAAAACCTTGGCATGACATACAGGTGAAGATGACCTTCCTGGGAGTTTACTCATAGATAAAATCCACGAGTCTTTACACAGAGAAAATGACTGCACACATCCAAGCTGACAGTATGTCTTGCTCATGAGAGCTGTGACAGGAGACACATCCTTAGCCTTGCATGTAGTATGCCCTTCCTAAGCAGCGAAATTGCCCTGAATTTGGAGAGAACCTGGTGCTAGAGGACATAGTAGGAGAGGAAAGATCATGGTTGTCTATGGCCATACCCCCCTGAACGCACCCGATCTCGTCTCATCTCGGAAGCTAAGCAGGGTTGGGCCTGGTTAGTACTTGGATGGGAAAGATCCTGGTTATGGCATAGAATTATACCACACTTACTGTTTTACTCATGAGATTTTGCCTCAGGTTTCTTGTAAGAATCTGAGAAGGTGACTCACATAAAGGATTAGACACACAATACTTAGAGATGAGCTAAGGGAGCATGGGCTGCACTTGGAGGTCTATGATGAAATGCAATATTGCAAGCTGGCAGGGTCTTCTTTGGTCTCAGCTAGAGCAGTGTGGACAGAAATGGCAGAAAGGACTATGACAAGTTGGAATTGACACTAGGGAGGTGTCAGCCAGAGCAAGGGTTTCCCACGAAGTCAGCTCTCATTGCCTGGAGCAATGGCAGAACCGGGTGACCCAAATGGTCTGCAGGCGAGGAACACCACAGACCAGGAAAGAGCTGGAGTGGTGCCAGTACAGAAACCATCACAGGCATGTGCTTTGGGTCTGAAGAGGCAACGTTACAATGGAAGAGACGGTATAAGGCAGTGGCATAGATATATCCCTTCTGTGCTAGAAAAGAACATCCACGGCAGCCATGCAGAAAGGGGCAGGTCACCTTAAAAGTCTGCCTGTAGGTGGAAGAGTGGGTGGGTGTAGGCAGTGGGGGAATGGATTAGAGTGGGGAACTCCAGGGATTCTGAAGGCGAGGCTATTGTTGGTAATCTATGTGCCTCCATAGCAACTGCTTGGGTCTCAGATACGTAAGAACTGGGGAACGTGGGTTACCTTATTAGATTCATACATGAAAGCCATAGAGTGAGCAGAATGAATGCTCTCCTTCCCCAGTCTCGGTCCCCAGCACTTGGTCTTCCCTTGGATGTGTACATGAGATAAACCTCTGACTCTCTTCTGAGGTCCAGTTCTCAGCTCAAACTGAGACCCTTTGCTCATGGGCAACTCATAAAGCAACTCCTAGTCTGATTTTGAACAACCTGCAAAGACTTGGGCAAGGCACCTGGGAGACCTCTGAATATAGTGACCTCAACATAAACATATTCTAACAGTTGCCCTGCCCTGGACTTCCCTATCACACAGCCTAAGAAGAAAGTGTGTTTGGGAGCAGAGGAAGGTAGGCTCACTCGATATGGAAGCCACCGTCCTCATCCTGACCTCTGATTCGAGTTCCAGTTCCTTATTTTGAAATTCATTGATCATCTTCTTCTGAAAGTCCGTTATCCTCACACACTCAATGTGTCCTATTCTTAACAGGTTAGCTCCTCACCTTCTTTCCTAGCTCTTATTTTTTCAGTGGAGCAACTTTCCATGCTCCCCACCTCCAAACTTGGAAACATCTTTCATTCCTCCCCTGAAACTCTCCCGTAAGACGATCCGTATTTAAATTATTCTCACAATTGTTCTTAGAATGGATGACTCCCTTGTTCTGTATTGCCAGTGCTCCACCGTAATCAAAGCATCCATCAGCTCCCTCCTGGGCCTCAGTGATTCTTCCCCCACCCCTCTCTGTTACTGATGGCTCCTCATGTCCCTCTATTGTACATAAATTTAGGCACTGCCTGGCTAGTCCAGTCTGGTCTCATCCTTCTGGTCAGGCTTGTTGATCTTTACTCCCAAATAATGAAATTCCCACTTCTTAGTAAATAACCTCAGCTTTGCCCAAAGCCTATGCAGATCCAATGCATTTCCACATGAACAACCTGGCAGCTCCTTCCCCCTCTCCTTCCTCCTATCAGTCTTGCTAATTTCTGCCATCTAGACTCGTAAAGCCTATTTTAATTCTTGCCATGTTGATAAAGTGATCATTAGAAGCTTTAGCTGCTACCAGCCTTGAATAGCTCTGAGCTACACATTTTTTTGGCTGGCAGTGGGTTTGCAGTAAACACTTGAATCAAATTATGTTCTATCATATCAATCTCAGTCTCCTTCAGGTGTGAAAGTATTACCCTTTAAACTATAGTATAAGGTCTTTGAATTTAATAAATGCTTGCTGGATTAGATTTACTGACTCCTGCTGGAAAAAACAGACAGAAGTATTTTAATTTTTAAATCTATGCTTGGACGTGGTATATCAAAAGCATTATTTAGACACAAAGGAAATTTAAGCAAATATTTCTCTTCTATGGTACATACCAAAGGAGGAGGCCTCTTTCCCTTTAGGGTGCATATTTTCTTTTAGGAGTCGGGGCAAGAACTGTCATTTTTATCTGACACAGCGTGGGGAGACAGTTAAAGGAATGGTTTCTACTTTCTGGATTTCTACATTCTAGTTAAGAAAACACTAATGTAACAATGAATGACTCTGGGCCAAAACAGATGCTATTGGACGTGTGCTAGAGGAATGCACAGAAAGGGTTATCGGTGGGTACCAAAGAGTCAGAGATGGTCTTGCAGGGAAGGGGCTGTAGATACAAACCTTAAACAAAGGGGCACGCTTTCAACAGGGAGAGTTAACTCTGGAAGGGCTACGTGAACTCTAGGAGGACTAACACAAGTCCCTCTTTCTGTGTTTCAGTGTCTCCTATAGAATGAGGAACATGAGTGAGATTATTTTCAGGGCTATTTGCAGGGACCCAAGGTAGGGAAGGTGGGGATCATGGATCCCAGCATGGAGGAGGGACTGTGATCACAGCACCATAAAGGGCTGAGCAAGTATGAGCAGTGCCACTGGCTGCGGTCAGGGCAGCTCTTTGGATAGCGCCGGCCTTGAAGAGGGAGAGAGCAGGCACCAGGGGTTCAGGACATTCCTGACGAAGAGTTCGAAGTCAGCGGGCCTGTGTAACTTCCCTTGTTCAGGTATAGCACCTGACACTAAAGCTATGAGATTCTAGGAATTTATCTATAAGGCTCAGCTACAACGGCCTGAAGTTGTAGGTAAGTGTATGTACTAAGAGGGAAGAAGAAATTTTGCTTGGCTGGATTATGAAAACTCATTTAGAAGAGAAGATAAGCATTTGCTAATTACATAGCAAATGCTCAGTAGCCACATGTGGCCAGTGGCTGTTGTATTGAATAGTGAAAATACAGAACATTTTCTTCATTGTGAAATTTATATTGGGCAGGCTGTGCTCTAGATTCCACAGCGGGTTCATTGTAAGTCTCGGAGTGAGATGAGAAAAGAGGCAACACTTGCTCTCCCCAAACTATCTTCGGTATCACGACACTTCAAACATTTCCAGAACATCTCAAAGAATGTCACGAATTATTTTTAGGTTAATACACTCCAATTCAGGCCAATTAAAACAAAAAAGATGTCACATTCTTCTTGTTTCCCTGTGAAGAACAAAACTTTTACTGTTCACATCTTTTCTGAAGAGCTTTTTTGAACATGTCTAAAAATAGAATGTGTTCCAGGAGCTCGTGCACACCTTGGGGACAGCACTGTGAGCTCGTGCACACCTTGGGGACATGAGCTCGTGCACACCTTGGGGACAGCACTGTGAGCTCGTGCGCACCTTGGGGACATGAGCTCGTGCACACCTTGGGGACAGCACTGTGAGCTCGTGCACACCTTGGGGACAGCACTGTGAGCTCGTGCACACCTTGGGGACATGAGCTCGTGCACACCTTGGGGACAGCACTGTGAGCTCGTGCGCACCTTGGGGACAGCACTGTGAGCTCGTGCGCACCTTGGGGACAGCACTGTGAGCTCGTGCGCACCTTGGGGACAGCACTGTGAGCTCGTGCGCACCTTGGGGACAGCACTGTGAGCTCGTGCGCACCTTGGGGACAGCACTGTGAGCTCGTGCGCACCTTGGGGACAGCACCGTGAGCTCGTGCGCACCTTGGGGACATGAGCTCGTGCACACCTTGGGGACAGCACTGTGAGCTCGTGCACACCTTGGGGACATGAGCTCGTGCACACCTTGGGGACAGCACTGTGAGCTCGTGCACACCTTGGGGACATGAGCTCGTGCACACCTTGGGGACATGAGCTCGTGCACACCTTGGGGACATGAGCTCGTGCACACCTTGGGGACAGCACTGTGATCTCGTGAGCACCTTGGGGACAGCACTGTGAGCTCGTGCACACCTTGGGGGCAGCACTGTGATCTCGTGCGCACCTTGGGGACAGCACTGTGATCTCGTGCGCACCTTGGGGACATGAGCTCGTGCGCAGCTTGGGGACATGAGCTCGTGCGCACCTTGGGGGCAGCACTGTGAGCTCGTGCACACCTTGGGGGCAGCATTGTGAGCTCGTGCACACCTTGGGGGCAGCACTGTGATCTCATGCACACCTTGGGGACAGCACTGTGATCTCGTGCGCACCTTGGGGACAGCACTGTGAGCTCGTGCGCACCTTGGGGGCAGCACTGTGATCTCGTGCGCACCTTGGGGACAGCACTGTGAGCTCGTGCGCACCTTGGGGGCAGCACTGTGATCTCATGCACACCTTGGGGACAGCACTGTGAGCTCGTGCGCACCTTGGGGGCAGCACTGTGATCTCGTGCGCACCTTGGGGACAGCACTGTGAGCTCATACACACCTTGGGGGCAGCACTGTGAGCTCGTGCGCACCTTGGGGACAGCACTGTGAGCTCGTGCGCACCTTGGGGACAGCACTGTGAGCTCGTGCGCACCTTGGGGACAGCACTGTGAGCTCGTGCGCACCTTGGGGACAGCACTGTGAGCTCGTGCGCACCTTGGGGACATGAGCTCGTGCACACCTTGGGGACAGCACTGTGAGCTCATGCACAACTTGGGGACAGCACTGTGAGCTCGTGCACACCTTGGGGACATGAGCTCGTGCGCACCTTGGGGACATGAGCTCGTGCACACCTTGGGGACAGCACTGTGAGCTCGTGCACACCTTGGGGACATGAGCTCGTGCACACCTTGGGGACAGCACTGTGAGCTCGTGCACACCTTGGGGACATGAGCTCGTGCACACCTTGGGGACAGCACTGTGAGCTCGTGCACACCTTGGGGACATGAGCTCGTGCACACCTTGGGGACAGCACTGTGAGCTCGTGCACACCTTGGGGACATGAGCTCGTGCACACCTTGGGGACAGCACTGTGAGCTCGTGCACACCTTGGGGACATGAGCTCGTGCACACCTTGGGGACAGCACTGTGATCTCGTGAGCACCTTGGGGACAGCACTGTGAGCTCGTGCACACCTTGGGGGCAGCACTGTGATCTCGTGCGCACCTTGGGGACAGCACTGTGATCTCGTGTGCACCTTGGGGACATGAGCTCGTGCGCACCTTGGGGGCAGCACTGTGAGCTCGTGCACACCTTGGGGGCAGCATTGTGAGCTCGTGCACACCTTGGGGGCAGCACTGTGATCTCATGCACACCTTGGGGACAGCACTGTGATCTCGTGCGCACCTTGGGGACAGCACTGTGAGCTCGTGCGCACCTTGGGGGCAGCACTGTGATCTCGTGCGCACCTTGGGGACAGCACTGTGAGCTCGTGCGCACCTTGGGGGCAGCACTGTGATCTCATGCACACCTTGGGGACAGCACTGTGAGCTCGTGCGCACCTTGGGGGCAGCACTGTGATCTCGTGCGCACCTTGGGGACAGCACTGTGAGCTCATACACACCTTGGGGGCAGCACTGTGAGCTCGTGCGCACCTTGGGGACAGCACTGTGAGCTCGTGCGCACCTTGGGGACAGCACTGTGAGCTCGTGCGCACCTTGGGGACAGCACTGTGAGCTCGTGCGCACCTTGGGGACAGCACTGTGAGCTCGTGCGCACCTTGGGGACAGCACTGTGAGCTCGTGCGCACCTTGGGGACAGCACTGTGAGCTCGTGCGCACCTTGGGGACAGCACTGTGAGCTCGTGCGCACCTTGGGGACATGAGCTCGTGCACACCTTGGGGACAGCACTGTGAGCTCATGCACAACTTGGGGACAGCACTGTGAGCTCGTGCACACCTTGGGGACATGAGCTCGTGCGCACCTTGGGGACATGAGCTCGTGCACACCTTGGGGACAGCACTGTGAGCTCGTGCACACCTTGGGGACATGAGCTCGTGCACACCTTGGGGACAGCACTGTGAGCTCGTGCACACCTTGGGGACATGAGCTCGTGCACACCTTGGGGACAGCACTGTGAGCTCGTGCACACCTTGGGGACATGAGCTCGTGCACACCTTGGGGACAGCACTGTGAGCTCGTGCACACCTTGGGGACATGAGCTCGTGCACACCTTGGGGACAGCACTGTGATCTCGTGAGCACCTTGGGGACAGCACTGTGAGCTCGTGCACACCTTGGGGGCAGCACTGTGATCTCGTGCGCACCTTGGGGACAGCACTGTGATCTCGTGTGCACCTTGGGGACATGAGCTCGTGCGCACCTTGGGGGCAGCACTGTGAGCTCGTGCACACCTTGGGGGCAGCATTGTGAGCTCGTGCACACCTTGGGGGCAGCACTGTGATCTCATGCACACCTTGGGGACAGCACTGTGATCTCGTGCGCACCTTGGGGACAGCACTGTGAGCTCGTGCGCACCTTGGGGGCAGCACTGTGATCTCGTGCGCACCTTGGGGACAGCACTGTGAGCTCGTGCGCACCTTGGGGGCAGCACTGTGATCTCGTGCGCACCTTGGGGACAGCACTGTGAGCTCGTGCGCACCTTGGGGGCAGCACTGTGATCTCATGCGCACCTTGGGGACAGCACTGTGAGCTCATACACACCTTGGGGGCAGCACTGTGAGCTCGTGCGCACCTTGGGGACAGCACTGTGAGCTCGTGCGCACCTTGGGGACAGCACTGTGAGCTCGTGCGCACCTTGGGGACATGAGCTCGTGCACACCTTGGGGACAGCACTGTGAGCTCGTGCACACCTTGGGGACAGCATTGTGCACTTCGCCCCTCGGTGTTGCTCAGGTGCTGCTGCACCGTCCCGAGACCCTTCGGAATCTGTCCTTTTGGATCTTCTGCCTTTTCCCTTGCAACTTTCTGGTGCCTTTTGAGGAATGGGATCCACAGTCGGCTGCTGGGTAACAGCATTTCAGAACCCAGGAGACACGGGGTATAAAGTCGGCATCTTGAGAGGAAGCTCTTCACCGGACCTCGGTTCATTATCAAAGAGAGAAATGTGTTTTCAGCCATCTGTGTTTTTAAGGACTAAACTCCCTCTCCTTATCATATAACAATTTTGAAAAAGAAGATTCAGAACACAACTAAACACACATCTCAAATTCAAAGGACCTGGAGAGGGCCTTAGAGAGCGTTGCTTTTTTCTGGGAGAAATCCTGCGCCTTCGACAGCTCCCCCGCCCACCACCCCACCGCAGGACCGGGAGAGGAGATGAATCTGTAAGCAGGTGAGGGGCCGAAGATATTCCTTAGGACTGGAGGAGAAAACCACGAAAGCAAAGTGTGGGGTTCCCAACCTCCCAGCCCCCTCAGCAGCTGCTGCCTTCCTCTTCATTCTAAACGTCAGGCAGACCTGCCACCATTTCACAACGCAGGGGCAAGAAAGTCACACACTGGTAAACACATCTTCAACCGCAGAAAACATCACTTTCTTTGGTGTTCCATTTGGCTTATTACAGGACAGAGGAGGGAGGGAGTCACACGGCTGAGTTTTCTTCCATGCCGGGCATTAGCACAGACTCTTCAAGCTCTATGCACTCCCCTCAACCACATATTTACAGAACAATAATGTTGTGCTCAGTGTACAAAATGAGAAACCAAAGATGCTAAGATATATGAGACACGGTCTCTGCCCTTGAAATGTTGAGCGATTCCTAAAGAAGAGAAAAGTATCTGACATGAATGGTGTCAATTTCACCTCCCTGAAGCAGACATTATTAATCTGTCATTCATTCATACAAGTGTTAATTGAATATCTATTATGTGCTCAGATTGAGCCAGACATTGAAGATACCATGGTGGAAAAGTCAGATAAGTACCCTTATGAAGTCTGCATTTAACATTTTCCCATTGAGCTCAAATAGGCCTCAGAATCCTTCTCAACACAGTGCTTAGGGCAGGACCACTAACTCCTTCCTGGTTGAGAAGAAACCCAATGTCTCTGACCCATGGTCTGACAGAAGAGACAGATACGTAAATTAAACACTGCGACACCGAGTGGCAAGCACTACACCCTAGACACATGATAAGTTGTATGAGATCTTACAGAGTGGGTGAACTAACTTTAAGCCAGGAAAGTCAAGGAAACTGCTGAGAAGAAATATGGTTTTCCAGGGACTTGCAGAAAGTGTAGGAGTCCGTAAGGCAGATCAGAAGGGGTGGGTGGTCAGTGGGGGCAGGGCAAGCATTGCAGGTAAAGGGAGGAGCGAGAGCAGAGTCTAAGCTAGAAAGAACACAGGTGACGTTCAGGGGGTGCATGACGAGGTCCCCGTGTAGGCATAGGATGAGGCGATTAAGCTCCTCTGTGAAAGGCTATCTATTCTATTTTGTGGACTTGAGACTTTATCCTGGTGGCAACCAGGGGCCCAGTGAAGAACGCTGTGAAGAGCTTTAAGTGAACTGGAGAACTTTAAACATACAAGCACACAGGTCCTGAGCCAAAGCACCTATGTTTGAATCCCTTCTCTTCCCGTCACTAGCCGTGTGGTTACGGACATGCCAGCTGACCCTCCTGTGCCTCAGTTTCCTCATCTGTAGAAATGACAATATCATTCACCTCACTGTGATAATTAAATGAGGGAATATATGCCGAATGCTTGGAACATTGGCGTGTAGAAGCCATCTATGTGGATTATTTCTGTGCTGTTTTGGAATTTGGAAGCTGAGGCCCAGAAAGTGAAAATAACTTACTCAGGACCACCATGCTGCTTGATAGCAGAGCCTAGATGCCTATCCTTCATCCCAAGCTGCTTTGAACATGAGTGTTGTCAAAATCCATCTCTCCCAATGGATTCTAAAAGATACATTTTCATTTGTTTAGACGACGAAGATGAAATTCATTCTTTTTAAAACTCCTTGTCATTTCTATTTCCCCCTTTTATCTTAAGATGCTCCAGCTGCTTCCCATCTTGTGTTACACCACTATGTTTTCCTTTTGTTTTAACATGCACCGTTTCAATTTCCCAAAACACAGTGTAATTTATCAATAAATAAATAATCTGGGCAGAAACACAAAGCACATTTTTCTCCGGGAGCATTCCCTATTCGCAAGGGCGGGCTGAGAAAACCCAGTGGTGTCTTGAGCCAACATATGCGACGATACAAACACGAAGCAGATCCCTGTAAGAGGCTGTACCAGCTCCGTTGGAATCCTTTGCTTATGACGAAAAAGAAAACACGTCTTGGAATATTGACCAGATCTGTCGAGTCACTGCACCAGTCCACGGCACTTAAGGTTTGTAACGCTTGCTACATTTGTAAAGTAAGTATTTGGGCTATTAAATTGTTCAAAGCAGTATTTCCTGGATTTCTACAATCTAATCACCCAACTCCTTTCCTCCCAGATGAATCCAATAATCTCTCTGGTCAGAAGCAGAGACTTTTACTACCAGGCTGAACCAAATCAGGCTGTGTCTGCCCATATACAAAGTGATCTTGGTGATTGGGAATGGGGTCTTTGATCAGGACCCAGAAAAAGAGTCAAAGTAGACTGAAGAGAAGAAAGTAATGCTTTTAGTTGTAAATCTTTGAGCAAGATAACGGTTGCTGAGGTTTGGGACATAATAGGTCTTAGAACGCTATGATGTTTCCCTTTTGTGGGAGGAAGCAGCTGAGACTTATTGAAGGGGAACTGATGTAACGGGACATACATTTGGTATATTCTAGTCTTTTCTAAAGGAAGACATTCATGAGTGGAGTGGAAGCTATAAAACTTCATGGGTACAAGAAGCAGTGGGATTCCAGACCTGTATTTGGGCAAGGGGTCTCCATCAGTATTGTGATAAGCAGTGCACTCGCTATGCCCACAATACTCTGAATCACCAAGGCGGCAGTTAGTGCAGTTGGGAGGTGGGGTCTCATGCCCAGCGCTTGGTTCAAGCAAACACAAATGCCAGCAAACTGTCAGGTGTCACAGAGCTCTGTGGGTTTCAACACTGGGACCATTAGGATTTTTTGAGGACATTGTTTTTCTTTATTTTTCTCTTTAAATTTAAAAAATAGAAACAGAATATATACCCAGTAAAGTACAGAAATCTCAAGTGTGTATCTCCATGGATATTTAAAAAGTGACTTTGCCCATATATCACCTGCATCAAGATATAAAACATATTCATTGCAGCAGAGTTCTACCAAAAGGAAAAGAAGCTTGTCGGGAGGAAGGGAAATTATCCCAGATGGCAGCAAGCTAAGGCAGGATGGAATGTGGGTAGACTGAATAAGCATGTTTTCAGTGACAATATGACAATAATAATACCTTATGAGAGCTTAAATAAATGTAGAATTAAAAGACATGGCAATGACAGCACAAAACGTTGGAACGGATCGTAGAGCTGTGAGATCCTTGCGTTATCTGGAAAATGGTAAAGGCCCTGATTTAAGATGGATTCTCTTAAGTCAGCGATACATTCTAGGATAGCTACTAAGAGAAGAAGAGAATATGTAACTAACAAGCTAATTAAGACAGAAATCAGAATATTTTAGATGCTTTATTGATCCAAAAGCCAGCAAGAAGGAAAAAGTAACAGGCGTAAGATGAGACAAATAGAAAACGAATAGGAAAATGGAATATTTAAATCCAAATATGTTAGTAATTGTACTAGATTGAGACAAACTAAATAAGTTATATATATATAATTTGTTTTTATATAGTTTATTAATTTAATCTTTATATAGTTTATTCTTATGAAATTTTATATATATTTAATCTTGTGAGATTATACATATATAATTAAATATATATATAATATTCAATATAAAATTTCACAAGAATAAACTTTAAGAACACAGGACAGGCCTGGTGGCTCACACCTATAATCCTAGCACTTTGGGAGGCTGAGGGAGGTGGATCACCTGAGGTCAGGAGTTCAAGACCAGCATGACCAACTTGGTGAAACCCTATCTCTACTAAAAATACAAAAATGACAAGTATCGTGGCACACGCTTGTAATCCCAGCTACTTGGGAGGCTGAGGTAGGAGGATTGCTTGAGCCCGGGAGGTGGAGGTTGCCATGTGCCATGAGCTGAGATCACATCACCGCATTCTAGCCTGGGTGACAGATCGAGAATCTGTCTCAAAAAGTGTGTGTGTGTGTGTGTGTGTATTTTTTTATTAATATATGTATATCATTTACACACACACACACACACACACGCAGGAGAATGTTAGGGGAAAATGGGAAAAGGTAAACATGTAAATTGTAACCAAAAGAAAGTTGACATCACTTAACTAACTTCAGACAACATGCACTCTGATGCTAATAATATTACTGGCAATACAGAAGACATTTATGATCATAAAAATTTCAATTTAACCAAAAGATAGAGATATAAACTTGTGTGCACCTGTTAACATAGCCATATTATATGTCTATGTAAAAGAGCAAACCCCTCTTACTTGTAACAACCTGAATGAATCTCATGGAAGTAATCTTTACAAAAGAATATATACTTCACTTAAGGTTCAGAAACTGGCCAATTCAGTGTAATTTCATTTCAACTTTAGAAACTGGCCAAACAGCCGTATGGTGAAGCCAGGCAATGGTGATTTCCTTTGGATGACATCTGGGAAGGGGCTCGAGGCAGGCTCAGGGGTGCTGGAAGGGGCTCGAGGCAGGCTCAGGGGTGCTGGAAGGGGCTCGAGGCAGGCTCAGGGGTGCTGGAAGGGGCTCGAGGCAGGCTCAGGGGTGCTGGAAGGGGCTCGAGGCAGGCTCAGGGGTGCTGGAAGGGGCTCGAGGCAGGCTCAGGGGTGCTGGAAGGGGCTCGAGGCAGGCTCAGGGGTGCTGGAAGGGGCTCGAGGCAGGCTCAGGGGTGCTGGAAGGGGCTCGAGGCAGGCTCAGGGGTGCTGGAAGGGGCTTGAGGCAGGCTCAGGGGTGCTGGAAGGGGCTCGAGGCAGGCTCAGGGGTGCTGGAAGGGGCTCGAGGCAGGCTCAGGGGTGCTGGAAGGGGCTCAAGGCAGGCTCAGGGGTGCTGGAAGGGGCTCGAGGCAGGCTCAGGGGTTCTGGAAGGGGCTCAAGGCAGGCTCAGGGGTGCTGGAAGGCTTCCATTTGTTTTATCTTAGGCTTGATCCTTTTTTCTCCTTGCTGTCTTTTGGATCAATGAAGCATTTTAAAAATCCCATTGTCTGTTTTGATAAACTTGTTAGTTACATATTCTTTTCTCTTTCTCTTAGTGGTTATCCTAGAATGTATCATTGACTTAAGAGAATCCACCTTAAATAGTGCCTTGATCATTTTCCAGATAGTGCAAGGAGCTTACAACTCTGATCCTGTTCAACATTTGGTGCTATAATCATCATTTCTTTCAATTCTGCATGTATTTAAGCCCTCACAAGATATGATTATTATAACTGGAAATATATTTGTTGAATTTACATTCCTCCCGTGTTTGTGACACCCATTCCTTCCTGCCTTAGCTTGCTGCCATCTGGAATCAATTCTCTTCCTATTGTTAAGACCTACTGACTTATTGTTAAGAGTCTTATTGTTAAGACTCTACTGAGTACCTTCCAATTTTTAAATTTCTTCTGGTTTGTCTAACCTGCTGTTACACTCGTCTTTGATTTCTTCATTTTAGTCTTGCATTACTTTTGGTTCTAGAATTGTCATTTGATTTTCTTCCACATATTTTAGTTCACAGGAACCAATCATCTTTTTCTTGAACGTATTAAGCATAGTTATTTTAAAATCCATGTCTGATAACTCCACTATCGTGATCACCTATGGTCTGTTTCTATTTTATTTATATCTTTTTCTCCTGCCTTTTGGTCATCTGGTCTAGTTTCCCAGCATGCCATTAATTTGAATGCCAGGTGTAATCCATGAGAAGTAGTATGGGGCTCTGGAAGATTTTATCTTCCTCTAGAGTGGATTTAATATTTTCTGGCAGGCAGGTAGAATATAGGAGGATCACCTTAAGCTAAGCATCCATTGCCAGGATTGAGACTTTTCTCTTTGAGGGTTCATACGTTTTCTGTTTGTCCTTACCCCTAAGGTATAGCTACTTGGAGTGACTGCAATAAAAGCCCGGGGCATTACAGTGGCCTGACCTCCCTAGCAGGCTCAGCTCATTTTCATCTCTCTAGTTTTATGAGGCTGTCTGAATTTCTGTTTCGCTTTTTAGCTTCTCAGATGATACTTTTTATTGTTTCCTAGCTCTGCCTCCAGCCCCTCCCCAACCCTACCTGGTACATGTTCCACTGAAGAATTAAGAAATGCCTTACGAGGTTAACAGCACACATGTGGGCCTCAATTATGTGTGGGTTTCATTTCTCCAGGATGGTGGCCCTCCAGGTCCTTGTCACATTTGTCCCCCTTCAGCATGGCCATAGGTTTTAGGAAACTGATTTTGGTTTGGCCTCTATGCCTCATGACATGAATTGGCAAGTGCCCAAAAGGGTAGTAAGATAAAACAAAAAATAAAAAGCACCAAAAACTAACTAACCAACTAACCAAGTAGCTGACTAACAAAATAACAACAAAGCAAAGACGGCTGCTTCCCATCTTTCTAGGTCTTTTCTTACGTCTTAGCTGACTTAAAAAACATTGAATTGTTCATCAGTGACTTTCACACAAAGGGTTACTTCCGTGTTTCATTCGGCTTAAACAGTTGTTCTCAGTGAGAGGATTTGCCCACAGAAACTGCCCCTCCATAAAAGGAAGCAAAGGATAGTTTGGGAGGTGGGGCCGGAAAATATCAGTGTCCAGGCCCCACCCCACACTAATTAAATGAGAATCTATTGATATGGAAATTGATGTTTTTGTAAATTGCCCATAAATGATCCTCTAATGCAGTCAGATTAGAAAACTGCTGATATAAACAAGCCATATAAAGTTGACTGAATATTTGAGATGTTTCTAATACAGAGTTGGATGATTCAACGCCATGTGCAATCCTTACTGCCTCTCTCATATTTTCTAATATAAAATAATAACCTTCTGATCCAAAGATAATCCATCCCACCATGCCATCTCCATCCTCCCCTTCTACCAGCTCTGGAACGTTACTATTCATCTTCAAGCTTTCACATTTTCTTCAGAAGATAGTTGTACTTTTATAATGTTTCTTTAATATATTGTACATTCCTAAATATATCTGTTTTACACATACATGGATATATTTATACACATTTACGTATACTTACACACACCACTGCTATTACAAATAGAATTTTTCTCGATATTTTCTAATCTATAATTGCATGTGTATATAACAACTATTCATCTGTGAGTAATGATCTGGTATTTCGGTCTCTCTGTTGTTATCTCATAAGTTCCAAGATATTTTTTGACAAATTCCATTTCTAAGTATCTAATCTTATTACTGTAGAAACAATGTTCTTTTCCTTCACTCCTAGACACAGTTCTGATACATGCTTTCTGTTTTGACATATTGGCTGGAAATTCTAGGTCAGGTTGGCAGAAGAGGTTCTATTTTTTAGAGTGTTATCATATTATCAAATAAGTGTGATGGATGCCCAAAATCAGAAGGCAGTTTTTTCATTTTTGATACAAAGCATTGTGAATACATCCTACAATAATAAGAAGAATGTTGTTCACCTTATGTTTGTGTGTTCTCATCCCTGATTCTCAAAGCCCACTCAATTAGAGCAAAGATGCCACAAATAAATTTTCAATTAAAAGAGAGTGAGAAAAAAACCCCCTCTAATTAGGCTTTGGCATCAGTATCTTCACTGCAATTACTTTTCAAAAGTCATAATTACTTTTCAAAACTTCCACCATGCTAAACAGTTTCTCAGTTCTTATCTTACTCAAATGATTAGTTGCATTTGATAGTTGATCTAAACACACATCTTCAGTTGTCTTCCAGGACATGGTACTGTTCAGGTTCGCCTCCAATCTTCTGTCAGAGCACCATCTTCTGCCCATCCTCATTATACTGAAGTATCCAAGGACTCATTCATATCCCTCACTCTCTAGGTTACCCTCTGTTATGAGTTAAATTATTTTCCTTAAAAGATATGTTGAAGTCTTTACTCTCAATACCTGTGAATACCTGTGAGTGTGACCTTATTTGGAAATGAGGTCCTTGCAGATGTAATTAAGTTGATGAAGTTGTTAGGGTGGCCCTAAAGTAACATGCCTGATGTCACTATGAGAAGGATACTTGGGCAGAGCACACAGTGGAATGCCACGTGACGAAGGAGGCAGAGACTGAGGGATGCAGCCTCTGCGAGCCAAGGAACACCAAGAATTGACGGCCACCACCAGGGGCAAGGAAGAGGAAAGGAAGGATTCTACTCGGACTCTCAGAGGGAGCATGGCCCTGCTGACGCCTTCATTTCAGCCTTCCAGCCTCCTGAATTGTGGCCATAAATTTCTTTCTTTCAAGTCACCAAGTTTACAGTAATTCCTTAGGGAAGCCCTGGGAGACTGGCATATATTTACCCCCCTAGCAGTTGTAGGGAGAATTCTAAGAGGCACTTTAATCCACTAGCCTTTAGTATACACGTGCCTTCTTCAGACATTCAAACAAAAATTGCTGATGTAACTGACATCCCAAAGCAGCTGACCTTAGGATAAAAAGATTTTGCAGGTAGGGCTGACTCAATTGCATGAGCTTGTTAAAAGCAGATTGTTTTCTGTAGCTGGCTTCAGAAAGTCAGAGATGTGAAGAATGAGAGGGATTTGATGCACAGTCACTAGCTTGAAGATTGAAGGGGCATGTGGCAGGACTGCAGGCATCCTCTAGGAGGTGAGGGTGGCCTTTAGCTGACAAGTGGATGGAAATAGTGACCTCAGTCTTAAAACTGAATTTTGTCAACAACAAGAATGAGTTTGTAAGCAGATTTTTCCCCAAGGCCCCCAGACGAGAATGAAGCTCAGGTGACAACTTGATTTCAGCCTATGAAACTCCAAGCAGAGAACCCAGCCACACTGTGTCATTCTTCTAAGAACCGGTTCACAGTTCAGTGGAAATGATTTGTTACTCGGCATAAAGCAGACCCACGTGAGCACCATCTATGTGCTGATGACTTCGTTCAGCTTCACTCTTAGCCTCCAGTTTTATGCCTCTACATTAGCATGAATAAAGCAGAAATGTTGTCTCTCTCCACTCGCCAATATGTATTTTTGCTGAATTATATGTAACCAACCAGGCATCACTACCATCTCCTTGTAATATGTCCTCTGCATTACTGAGGAGAAGATGGGCACTAAACCTGTGTAATACCCTTCCTTGAATGATCCCAGTTTAGAATTTTCTGATGAAACACACAGGTTAAGAAGGCAGGAAAAAAGATGAAGCCATTATCCTCTGCAGGCAGTTGCAGATTGACAAGGGGCAGGTGGGAGATTCACAGCATTTTTCTGGGGAGCGTTTGAGAACCACCCACTTCACTCCTAGAGCCTGAGATAATTGCTTGAAATTTTGTAGTGATTTTTGAGAACTGCAGCACTTTGCAGTCAGCGTTTGGAAGCCCCTGACTTCTGGGTGTCAGACTGAGCTCTTCAGTATCTGCTTTGCAGTGTGGATATCCTTGTTCCCTCTTCTCTGGCTCTTCCAACAGTGGAGTGAGGTCTGGATTCCCACAGGATGCCCCTTACACCTGGGTACGCAGGGAAGCTTGTGTTCTTATAACCAATCCCTCAGTGATGTCTCAGTTCACCGCCCAGTGCCTGGCTTCCCCAGCAGTGAAAATGTTATTTTTACTTAAGAGGCGCTCACGCCTCAATGCAGGGTTCATCCCTGATTCCTCTTTTTCCTCCCGTCTTCCATGTGGTGTAGCCACATTCAGAAAGCAGCCAGATGGATTTTTTTTTAAGTTAGCAGAGGGTTCCATTTTTCACTGAAAGTTCTTGAAGAACATTAAAGCATTTCCCACACATAATCCCTAGAAGCTGTTCTCAATCCCCTGGCTCTCTTCCCCGAGAAGCTGCTGCAGAGACCCTCCCCTGCCAAAGTTTTAGGTTCCATGGGTTTTGGAGTCCCACCCGCTGTGGCCTCTCTCTCCCTGTCTCCATATCAGCTGACTTCATTGCTTGAATTATCTCTTTTTCAGCGCAAAAGAATCTTTTTTTTTTTCTTTAAAAAGAGGGCATCTATGTGTACAAATATAACATGCTCTGTAGCAGAGACAGATGAGTGCTCATCTGTTAATACATTTTCGTGCCCTTATGTAATGTTCTCAGGAATTTTGCTAGCTTATCTGACACAACCTGCCTTAAAAAAACTATTTTAGTTATAAAAAGTTTTAGAGAACTTCAAACATATGCAAAATTAGAGAGAGTATAATGAACTTCAATACGCCCATTACCCATCACCCATCGAGCTGTTTCGACAAGTAACAGCTCCAAAGCAAACTTATTTTATCTGTACCCTCACCCACTTTTCCTCCCACCTCCTGATCATGTTGAATCAAACCCTAAATGTAACAGTAATTCACCTGTAAATATTTCAGTACATTATTCTGAAAGATGGGGATTTAAAAAGCATTACAAAATGATTATCATATCAGAAATAATTAACAATAATTTTAATATAATTAAATATCCCAAGTTTATATTATCTAATTTTTATAGAAAACACTTTTGCTAGTTATATTTTTGTTTTAATTTGAGTAAACAAACTCATTGTTTATTTTATTGGGTTCCAGATACCGCCCATGCATTACAATTAGTCAAATGATTCTTAAATTACTTTTAAGCTATGATTTATCATTTCATCTCTTTAGTTTATGAAATTTTGTTGTAGAAGGGGGAACTACATTTTTCCCAGTCCCGGTTTTGCCAATATTATCTCTGTGGTGGCATTTGAAACATTTTTCTGTCTTCTATATTTTCTGTGTATTGACTTAAAGCTAGAGATTTGTTCAAATTTATTTAAACTTTTTTGAAGGATTGGGTAGGCCATTGATGAGATGGGTTGTATATATCTGTCGAAGCATACATACTGTCTAGCTGGCTCTCTTTTTGAGATGTTAGCTGCAGTCGATCATTTTCCTCATTTATTAATTTATCAGGAATTGAAAATGATGATATTCTAATTCTATCATTCCTTTTTCATTATTAGCTGAAGTAACTTCTTACAAAAAGAAACTTCTCTGTTAACAATTTAATTTTACCAAGATACACTTCATATAAAAACAACAACAACAAGATAAATGGCTGATTCTTTCTCTTTTTTCTTTACCAGCTTTCAAAATAATGACTATTCTTTTGTCAGACTGGGCTTCATTAGGGACACTGAACTGTTTCACTTACAACACTCTTGATACCAGATGTGTGAGTTTTATCCATATCAACAATCAGTTTTCCAATTCTCTGGACACCAACTGGGTGTTCTCCAATTCAGTTCAGTTCTGACACTAACTACACAGAGTGAGCTTACATCCCACAGGTCAAAGGCTTGGTCATACAAGAGTGCCCCACTTCAGGTGCCTGTCACAAGACCTAGGTTACCACCTGCACTTCTAACCAACTGTCTATAAATCAGGGCTGCCCACGACTCCCTCTTATGTTTGATAATTTGGTAGAATGGCTCACAGAATTCAGGGAAACACTTGACTTTCTAGCATCAGCTTATCGTAAAGGATATAACACATGAACAGCCATTTGGAAGAGCTGCACAGGCCAAGGCATGGAGGTGGTATAGAGCTTCCGTGCCCTCTCTGTACATGCCGCTCTTCCAGCACATCCACATGTTCACCAACTTGAAAGCTGTAAAACCCCACTGTTTACGGGTTTTTGTGGAGGTTCCGTGACATAGGCATGCTTGCTTACATCATCGGCCATTGGTGATGGAACTCATTATCCAGCCTCTCCTGTCCCTGAGAGTCTCAAAGTGGGGCAGAAGATTTCAACCCTCTCAACATGTGGTTGTCTCTTCTGGCAACCAGTCATCATTCGGAGGCTCTCTAGAGGCCATCGAGGGCCACTTTTTAGCATAAATCAGGTATGGTTGAAAGGGACCTGTTATGAAAACAAAGATGCTCCAATTATCTCCGCCACTTAGGAAATCCGATAGTTTGAAAAGCTCTGTGTCTGGAACCAGGACAAAGACCAGGTATCTATTTCCTGCTTTCACAAGCCAAAGCCACCACCATATGTATTATGAGAATAGGGGGGTTAAAATAGGAATTTGGGTTTACATCTTTGTGCGTGGGACTGGGGGGAGGTCTGGAAGTCAGAAAGATGTCAGTCAGAAACTCAGAAAAAAATTTGCAAATGACTTTGAACTGCGCATTGGGTGGGTAGACAGGTGCTTGCAGGAACGTCCCAGAAGTCCCTGAGCCTGGCCATGATGAATTTGAGTCACCTGGCATGACCACAAAGTGGGGGAGAATGGAGAAGTCTGGGAAGCTGCCACTAGTGGATGATTTTTACTTCCCAGAATATGGCTTTGCTTCACATACTCCTTTCGCACCTCATACAAGTGTATTCCTTTGGCACAGGAATAGTATTTTAGCCTAGGAAAATATTAGTGATTGAATTGTGTCCCCTGAAAATTGTATGTTGAAACTCTACCCACTGTTACTTCAGAATGTGAGTACCTGGAGATAAGGCCTTTAATGAGGCAACTAGGGCTAAGTGAGGTCATATGGGGAGGTCCTGAGCCGATAGACCAGCATCCCTAAAGAGAAGGTAGAGACACCAAAGGTGTGAGAGGCTCAAGAAGAGACCGTGCGGGATACAGGGGGATGGTAACCAGCTACAAGCCAAAGGGAGGGGCCTTGGAGGAACCCCAACCTGCCGGCACCTTCGTCGTGGAGTTTTTGGCCCCCAGAACCGTGAGAAAGTAAACTTCTGTTGTTTGAACCACCGAGTTTGTGGTATTTTGTTATGTCAGCCCTAAAAAATTAATATGGAATGGATGTTTGGAAATGCAGTTTCCAGCTTTAGAAGTGAGTATGGTCACGTGCTGAGTTGACAGCAAAAATACAAAGATTTTTAGCATCCTCCAAAGCACCAATGCCGGAGTCCCCCGTGTGTGTGTGTGTGTGTGTGTGTGTGTGTAGGGGAGTGTTTGTAATGATAAATTTATGAATTTAACACAATTGTTGTATTCCAATGCTCAAGTTGTAACACATTTCTTCAGTGAGGGCCCCTTTAAATTGACCCCTTAGTTCTCTAGAGGTGATCTAAGTGGTCTGTGAGAGCCTCCTTGCTTTTGGGAATGAGACATTCCAGGATTCCAGAGCTGGAATCAATTATTTCCCAAAGAAGCCCTTATTTCCTTTAGTGTGTAACAGCAATGAGGAGACACAGGCTGGGCAATAGGGGTGCTCCTTACTATCGTGTTGCTAATTATTTCTATCCCTTTTTGGTGGACATAAATAGAAAACAACAGATTACGAGTTCATGCCAATGTTTTTGACTTATGTGTAGGGCTACAGAGTCTTCATACATTTACTGTCTTTAAATCTGTACCTCCTTTCTCCAACACCAAAAAAATGCTAGTTCTTAATATTGTAGATTCTGTTAAAGCTGTTGGTGTCCTGCCCAGACTCTATCTATTTGGCTGGTGCGCACGTTCCTCAGTGTGGGGAGCATTAGCAACAGACGGCTCAGAGATACACCCTTATCCTAGAAAGTGTCTTGGGTGTGAGTCATGCCCCTTGAGGGCCGCGATGTACTTCTCCTGGAATCAATGACTGACTAATGCTGTGTTTCAAAATACCAACCCTCTTGACTCAAGGGTTAATGCGGTGTTTGTTATTGGGGCAAAAACATTGCACCTCCTGGATCTTCACAGTAAACTAGCCTTTAATGCTAAAATTATCCTTGTTTTTCCTAATCCTCTCGCTAATTTTTTCTGCATCTGTTTGCTTTCTCTTTTATAATGGCATTGGCTCATGTGTCCTTAAACATTTTTCGTTGGTTTGCTCATTTTCTCACTTCATTTAGTATTTGAGTTCCCCATCTCAGGGAAGCTTGACTCTCTGGCAGAGTTTGTGATCTCTTCTCCAGCTTTGTCTTTCTTCATAGTGCTTGCCTCTACCTGAATTTATACTAAATACATATTTATTTATTTGTTGTCTATTTCTTAGATGGAAACTTCTTGAAGGTAGGGATTATGTTTTCCTTCCTCCCGATCCCCAACCCTCTGGCAAGCTCACGGCACAGTGTAGGTACTTATAAATATTTGTGGAATGAAGGAACGGTGCTTGTCTAAAGCTTAAGATATGAGCACCCTTTTGTGAAAGGCCAACGATGTGAGAAAGCAGAGTAAAGGGACTTAAAATCCAAGACGTGAAAAGCAGAGTAAAGGGACTTAGAGTCCAAGACGTGAGAAGCAGAGTAAAGGGACTTAGAATCCAAGATGTGAGAAGCAGAGTAAAGGGTCTTAGAATCCAAGATGTGAGAAGCAGAGTAAAGGGACTTAGAATCCAAGACGTGAAAAGCAGAGTAAAGGGATTTAGAGTCCAAGACGTGAGAAGCAGAGTAAAGGGACTTAGAATCCAAGATGTGAGAAAGCAGAGGAAAGGGACTTAGAATCCAAGATGTGAGAAGCAGAGGAAAGGGACTTAGAATCCAAGACAGAATTAATTATAAAATGTGACTAGTTGACGAGTATCAGGGAGACGAAGTCTGGGGCATCTAGTCTTGTGGTGAGAGGATGCCTGCCTTTGAAACTGAGCATGTCCCTGGTCTTTGAATCCTTTCCTCTGAACAGGCTGTACCTGGGCAGATGACACTGCCAGCATGCCTCCGCGACTTGCCAACCGCATTTCTCATGGACCCCTTTGTTATACCCGAATGTGTTCAAATATTTGGGCTTCTATGGTCACCCTTTCATTTAATATCCCAATGAAAGAGCTTGAACCTTCATAAGAAAAAATGTGGTAACGCATTGGAGATATTCAAGTGTACTTCTGTGTTTAGATTGGTGGGGAACTTGTCCTGCCGTATCTTGCTATGAAGTCTTGTGAGCATTTGAATTCTGTGTCACTCCGTGAATGATATTCCAGGATCTAATGATCAGCCCTCTATCTCCATGCTGTCTAACTGTAAATCTCTTTTTCTTTATCTTCTCAAAGAACCTCTAGAGTGTGATCTTTGTGTGATATTTTCACTGAAGATTTGAGGGTGATGGGAGTTCATATGAACAGGTATTATTTCAACAAAGCTTATGAAATGCCCTCATATTAAGGATCCTCTATTATTCTGATTAGTTCATTGGCAATTTCCTACTTCAAGACATATCTCATGGGCTATGTCCCTACGCAGGCCCTAATTACTGTCATGTTGCAGGGATATGTTCATCCTGGAAGATGAACATTTTTCTTACACCTGTGTCCCTTATTCCAGAGTCCAAAGTCTTATCTTGATGTATCAATGGACAATTCCCAAATGCCTGTTATTATGGGTTTTTATGTAGAGCAATTTAATTCTCTTTACCGATGCTTCTCCATTGTTGTCTAGCTTAAGAAAAGGAGGCTTTATTCTACCCAGAAAGATCAATCAAACTATTTTCTTTTCTTTTCTTTTTTTTTTTTTTAAAAAAACGCAAATCTCTCCCTATGAAAAATCATTCTGAATTTCCTTGTCAACTACTTAATTATAGTTTTCTTTTAAAATAACTATTTTCTGCCTGCCACATTACCATGTTCTGTCAGATTCTAGTCAATTATTGTAAATCTTGAAGCCATCCAAGGAGAATTTGCATAAATGTCTGCTTTGATTTTCACTTGTAACTTCTAGAAGTCATCCTGCGTCCTATTTTCCCAAGGAATGTGATGCAGCATCACTAATGTACCCCGAGCTCTTGGTAACATTGGTCAGTGTGGTTTTACTACTTCTTGGGCTAATTATGGTAACTAATAGGCTTCCAGCAAGTCACATATTTCATAGCACTTTCTCTGTGTATTGCCATCGTCTCCCCATTTTTCAAATCTACTCCATATCACCATGTCCCTTCTGTTATAGGTTGAATTGTGTCGCACAAAAAGATATATTAAAGTCCTAACCCTAGATGATTTGGTTTGGCTGTGTCCCCAATCAAATCTCATCTCGAATTGCAGCTCCCATAATCCCCATGTCTCATGGGAGGGACCAGGTGGAGATAATTGAATCATGGGGACAGTTTCCCCTTTCTGTTCTCATAATAGTGAGTTCTCACAAGATCTAAAGGATCTTGTTTCAAAAGGGACTTTCCCGCCTTTTGTTGCACTTCTTGGTGCCACCATGTGAAGAAAGACATGTTTCCTTCCCCTTCCACCATGATTGTAAGTTTCCTGAGGCCTCCCTGGTCATGCAGAAACATGAGGCAATTAAACCTCTTTCCTTTATAACTTGCCCAGTTTCGGGTATTTCTTCATAGCAGGATGAGAACAGGCTAATACACTAGGTAACTGTGAACATGACCTTATCTGGAAATAGAGTGCTTGCAGATGTAATTAATTAGGACTCTGAGAGAAGACATTCACGTTTTAAGCCACCCAGTTTGTGATAATTTGTTATGGCAGCCCAGAGAAACGAATACTAATGTTGATTTATGTCTGACATCTACTCTTGATTAGCTTTGCTTATTTGATTAAGGATTTAAAAGAAAAATGTTCATTTTCACTTCCTTTGAATACAGTGATTTATGCTTGTATTTTGAATTATTTTCTTCTTACTATTCTAAGCTCCTTTCTGACTGTATTTTCCCAGGTTTTTAACAGTTGGGTAATTAATACTGCTATGAGGAACGCAGTCCAGTGGCTGAACCTGACAAAGATTTATTTGCCACACATGGGAAGTCCACTGAGGTTGGCCAGCCCTCCTCCACATCAGATGAAATTGCGTCATCTGAAACTCTGGCTGGCATGGCTGTTGGAGTAAGAAGAGAGATGGAGGAGACAGTCTCTTCACTGCCTCAGTTCAGAATAGGAATTTCATCTACTCACAGGTCACTGGCCAGAAGTAGTTTTAAGGCCCCAACATGACCGTGAGGTAAGGTGCCAAATACAGGGCAGAACTTGGAAAATTCAATTTGTACCGTCTCTTCTGCTACTATCTTCTAGGTTATTTTTTTTTCTTCAAATATAGTTAAATTCCATAAATAGACAGATTGTTCTGTGAGCATAGCTTAGATACATCTCCTTTTTTTTTGAGACGGAGTTTCTCTCTTGTTACCCAGGCTGGAGTGCAATGGCGAGATCTCGGCTCACCACAACCTCCGCCTCCCGGGTTCAGGCAATTCTCCTGCCTCAGCCTCCTGAGTAGCTGGGATTACAGGCACGCGCCACCATGCCCAGCTAATTTTTTGTATTTTTAGTAGAGATGGGGTTTCACCATGTTGACCAGGATGGTCTCGATCTCTTGACCTCGTGATCCACCCGCCTCGGCCTCCCAAAGTGCTGGGATTACAGGCGTGAGCCACCGCGCACGGCCTGATACATCTCTTATGTTTTAGAACATCTTCAGCCAGTATCTCTTCAAATACGTATTTTGTCTCCAGTTACATACGTGATATAATCTACTATAGTCCCGCGAGTCTCGAGTCCTCTGTCCTATTTGTTTTCTTTTTCCTTGGCACATAAGTTTGAATAATCTGGCCCATCTTCAAGTTTTCTGAACTTTCTGAATGTCAGCTGAAAACCTAGGGTGTTGACCAGTGTCTTTCCTCTCTGGCCAATCAGAACTCCAGCATCTCCCCAACCCTGTGCAACCTCAGAAATCCCTATTAGCTTTTTCTACCAGTGGCTGCACTCTGCTAGGCCACTAGAGTTCTGCTCAGTTCCTATGCTGTATAGGATTTTGCCTAGGATAGGGAACCCCCTCCCTAAGCCTTCTGGGGATTTTTCTCAGAAGCCCCCTTCTCTCAGGCACAATCTGTGGTCCACAATCTCAGACACCGTAGGGGCCCAATGTCTGTTTCCTTCCTCCAGCCATGTCTGGCTCTACACTGAGTCTCCACTTCCATTTAGAAAATACCCAGCAGGAACCCAGGATGAATGTGGCACTAACCTCATACTTCCCTCCTAGCAGGAATCACAGTGTTATGCAGGATGCTCCCCAGCACCTGAAAGAGTGGCAACACACACTTTATCCGACTTCACCACAACACCAGCAAAAGTCTGTTATCACATACATTTTAAAGTGTGGTGTTCTCGGCCAGGCGTGGTGGCTCATACCTGTAATCCCAGCACTTTGGGAGGCCGAGGCGGACGAATCATAAGGTCGAGAGATGGAGACCATCCTCACCAACATGGTGAAACCCTGTCTCTACTAAAAATACAATAATCAGCTGGGTGTGGTGGCGTATATTTGTAGTCCCAGCTACTCAGAAGGCTGAGGTCGAAAAATCGCTTGAACCTGGGAGGTGGTGGTTGCAGTGAGCCAAGATCTCACCACTGCATGCAGCCTGGCAGCAGAGTGAGACTCAGACTCAAAAAAAAGTGTAGTTTTCTCTTTTTCATGATTTTCCAAACATTGCACTTCTACTTTTCTGTATGTATATATGTATGTATGCATGTATGTATTCTTTGTAGATATGTATGTATGTATTCTTTGTAGATATGTATGTATGTATGCATGTGTGTATTCTTTGTAGATATGTATGTATGTATGCATGCATGTATGTACTCTTTGTATATATGTATGTATGCATGCATGTATCTTTGTAGATATGTATGCATTCTTTGTAGATATGTATGTATATATGTATGTATGTATTCTTTGTAGATATGTATGTATATATGTATGTATGTATTCTTTGTAGATATGTATGTATGTGTGTATTCTTTGTAGATATGTATGTATATATGTATGTATGTATGCATGTATGTATTCTTAGATATGTATGTATATATGTATGTATGCATGTATGTATTCTTTGTAGATATGTATGTATATATGTATGTATGTATTCTTTGTAGATATGTATGTATATATGTATGTATGTATGCATGTATGTATTCTTTGTAGATATGTATGTATATATGTATGTATGTATTCTTTGTAGATATGTATGTATATATGTATGTATGTATTCTTTGTAGATATGTATGTATGTGTGTATTCTTTGTAGATATGAATGTATATATGTATGTATGCATGTATGTATTCTTTGTAGATATGTATGTATGTATGCATGCATGCATGTATGTGTTCTTTGTAGAGACAGTCTTGCTTTGTGGCTCAGGCTGGAATGCGGTGGGTGTTCACAGGCATAATCATTGGGCCCTAAGCGTAAACTCCCAGCCTTAAACTCCTGGCCTCAAGCGACCTCCCACCTCAGCCTCCCAAATTGCTGAGATGACGGCCTGAGCCACCACGCTCAGCCAACTCTACTTTTAATTGTTTATTTGATGGCAGTATTTGTTAGGGTTTTTTATTTTTTACTTTTTTATGTTTTATAGTTTTAGTATTTGCCATAAAATTATATGGCCTATACATTTAAAGCTTTTTGAAATGAACAGAGGCTCATTTTTGGCTTAATAGACAATCAGTTTTAAGATAATCACTTCATAGTTCCATGAAATGATTATATAACCCTTGTAAAATTTAATGCTACTTTATTTAACCATTCAATTATATTAGTCCAATTTTCTATGTCCTTGTTTGATTTTGGTTTAGATGATTACTTCAAACAAATAATATTGTGTAAAAGTTTCTCATCATTCTTTGATCTTACAAATTTATTTTCCTTTTTTGTTTTACAGTTTTTGCTTATTTTGATGTTATATTACTGACTGATGAAGGTTCATGCCTTTCATCCTAATTCCTACACTTTTTATTAATAGGAAATTATCTTTGTTGTAACCATTTTTCTCTGACTTGTGTATTTGTTAAAATTACTTTTGCTATTTTTGTCCTTTTTGTTATTTTGCCAGATAAATTATCGTTGATCCTTTTCTAACTTTGTTATTTTGTATTTAGACCTTTTAGTTTACACTGTGTATAGTTCAAACAATCTGAGTGTCTTTGCCTTTTGGTAAATGATTTGTTAAATCTGATGTCTTGTGCTGTGAGATAGATGGACACACACACATACATATATATATATATATATAGAGAGAGAGAGAGAGAGCATGTTTTATAACTTTCTTTATTACTGGCTACGTGATGTTACATAGCCTATTTTTGTTGTTGATGTTTGCTATCTATTTTCAATAAATAATAGTTTGTTTACTTTTAAACATTAACTTAAAAGATATACATCCAATTAAAAGTTCCACTTGTGGTTATCTTTAAGACAGGAAAAACTTTTATAGCAAACCCCAATGGAAGTGGGGGCTGGTTTATAACATTTTTAGGTGTCAGTATATTGTCATTTATAGTCACCTAGTACAGAGGTTCTTAATAAGGGTAATTTGTCCCCAGAGAATGTTTGTCTATGTCAGGAAACATTTTGATTTTCAGAATCTGGGGAGAGAGGGTACCAGTGGCATCCAGTGAGTAGAGACCAGGGGCACTACTAAACATCCCCCAGTGTTGTTGGGACAGTCCCCAACAACAAAGAATTGTCCAGGCCCAAATGGCAATAATGCAAAGGTTGAGAAACCCTGATCTAGTTAAACATTTTTCTGTTACATACAAAGAATTTGAGACTCGAAGAAGCGAGGCGTTCTGTCCAAATTCACTCCACTAGTTAGTGCCAGAATGAAGGCAAGAATCCAAGGCTGTGGCCTTTTCTACCACAATGCTCTACTTCCTGAACAGAGGTACAAGCCCCTCCTGTGGCTGGCGTGATCCTGCGTCCGATGCCCCTGCTCAAGGCACTCTTTTTGACTGAAATCTAGCAGCTGTAGCTTTCTTCCCAGTAAATCTGAGACCATTTCTGCTTATTTCGCTTCTCAGCTGAATAAGATCAAGTGAAATGTGGTATTGCTATAAGACTTCAGTAAATGAGAATAGCCACATGAGCAGCAAGCCCTTTTGGTTTTCTGCAAAATGTGAAATGTGTAATCCACAGAATTTGAGGGGAGGTAATAAGAGTTCATCCCATTCCACTGCACATCAGTCATGGTCATGCAGACTGACTCTGTCCGGACAGATCACCGGAGGGAAAGCTTAGGATTCTCCGATGCAGGTTGTAATGGTGATTATTATAAATCCAAGGTAGAATAGAAATTGCAACTGCAATTATGGTGACCATAAGGTAACAATTGAATTTATGTTCATAAATCAATCAGGAAAGAGTTTGTCAAACAGAACAAAGTGGGTTTTGTTGAGAAAGTGATTTGGAAAGGGAGTGAGGAAGCTATGAGGTCAGGAAGTGCTTTAGCATGACAAGGGATACAATCAAATTTTCCAAGCCCTGCCTCCAAGTCCTGCGAAGGAACCAACTGACTTTAAAGACCCTAAATTCCTGAATCAGAATTATTACTCCTGCAGGGAAAATTGCTAAGAGAATTTTAAGAGTTAGTCAAGGTAGCTGATTCAACTCTACGATCTGTCAATGTCTGCAAGCGGGAGAAGGAAAAACCAAATGGTCTCTGGGAACAAATCAGCTAAGAAGAGAATCTTTGAGAGATTGCCTATCACCCAAGGGAAAGGGAGGAGAAAATATTCTATTTAGATCAGCATTACAGATGTGGACAGAGGTAAAAAAATTATCAAAATGAAAATAAAAATGAATTTCAGTTTTGAAAACTATATGGAAGTTTCTAAAAGTGGACTTTTGATCTATAACTATTTTTTTTTTTTTTTTGAGACGGAGTTTTGCTCTTGTTACCCAGGCTGGACTGCAATGGCACGATCTCGGCTCACCGCAACCTCCGCCTCCTGGGTTCCGGCAATTCTCCTGCCTCAGCCTCCTGAGTAGCTGGGATTACAGGCACGCGCCACCATGCCCAGCTAATTTTTTGTATTTTTAGTAGAGATGGGGTTTCACCATGTTGACCAGGATGGTCTCGATCTCTTGACCTCGTGATCCACCCGCCTCGGCCTCCCAAAGTGCTGGGATTATAACTATTTTTTTAATTCATCATCCACCCCTCGACCTGACTTACTCCCCATCTTTCTGTTACTCGGTTACTTGTACTACCGTCTACCCAGTTGCTCAAGCCACAGACTTGGAGGCAAATGTTGGTTTTCTATTCCTCCAGACACTCTCACAGCAATCTAATATAAAATTGTATGGACTCTGTCTTCTAAAATCGTGTGAATTAAACACTCGAGATATCCTCACTGCTATGACCCAGGTTAAGGCCACCATAATCGCTCATTTGGAAAATCATAGTCATTTTCTGTATCCAACTGTTGACCTTTTCTAAGTTATTCTCTACACAATAGCAAGAGTTTTTGTCTGCTTATTTTAAATAGCAATCCAATTCTATCACAGCCCCCTTTCTGGATATGGCCAAATGCTCTATGGATAATTGGCCTCTATAATGACAATAATACCTTGAATTTATGTACTGTTATCCATTCATCCTCAGGCAACACTAAAATGGTGGTTTCATTGATTCTCATTCTGTGAATGAGGACATCCAGGTTTCAGAAGATTAAGTAATTTGCCCAAGGTCACAAAATTGGGAATAATTATGATTCAGGTCTTTGATTTTTTTAAGAGTATACTGGCTGCTGTTTCTCCTTGCATTTGGGAAAAAGAAATTCCTTCTCTCCTCCTCCTTGCAAGAAAGGCTTTTTGGTACTCCCTTCCCTGTGTCCATGTGTTCTCATTTTTCATCACCCACCTATGAGTGAGAATATGCGGTATTTCATTTTCTGTTCTTGTGTCAGTTTGCTGAGAATGATGTTCTCCAGATTCATCCATCACAAAGGACACGAATTCATCATTTTTGATTGCTGCATAATATTCCATGGTGTATATGTGCCACATTTTGAGGGATAGGCTGGGGAGAAATGCCAAATGTGGGTGAAGGGGAGGAAAGCAGCAAAACACACTGCCATGTATGTACCTATGCAAATGTCTTGCATGTTCTGCACATGTACCCCAAAACCTAAAATGCAATTAAAAAATAAAATGAAAGAAAAAAAAGACTTTTTATGTTTTCCATAACTGATTTTGCCCACAAGCATCAGGCAGCATTCTGTTTCTTATTTTTTAACATTTGAATGTAAACTAGTTGTTGTGGTTAAATTTTCTGCAGTTCTGTATTATTATTTTAAACAACAACAGAAGAGACAAGAAAAATAATTATGTTATTCATAAGCCTAAGCTTCTCTAGTTCTTTTCATACACTTAAACATAATTCCAATTTTTGTTAAGCAAATGAGGTTTGACAAAGAATATTAGCCTAATAATGAAAAAGTGTTATTTGAAGTACGTTATCTAGTTTCTCACATAAATTTGTAACTTTATTATAAAAAATCAGTTTTGAATGACATTTTGCATTTCACATCCAATTAAATTCAATGAAGTTCATTTAATATGCAAATGGACATGGGAGGCAGAAGAGTAAAAGAAGCTGACGTTCAATGTTGTACAAGAATTGCAGCCCAAAGGCCTGTGTTTGTGTTTGCCACCTACTAATCCTGTGACATTGTATAAGACAACTGATCTCCCTAAATTTAAGCTGAACTGACGGGAAGAACGGGGCTAACTCCTCCCTCAAAAGGTCATTGTGATGATGAACTGAGACAGCACATACTAAAGTGTCTGCCACTGTGCCCAGGCCACAGGAGGACCTCGAGAAACTTTACCATATCTGAAGTTTAATACACGTACCTACAGAGCCTGAAGGAGGCTATAATAAGTGGGTTACATGGGAAAGATTTCGTGGAGTATGTTATATTTAAGCTACCAGTTAAAGAATGAGTCCAATTTCAATAGGTGGAGATGAGTGCTAACAGAATTCCAATAAATGGAACGCACAAAGGCAAAAGCACACCTGGCTCTGATTCGGAGCCACTCGTGCTGAGGGCTGACTCGACATAAAAGGTTTACAGAAGGAGAGACAAGGAATTAACTGGATGATTAGATTGGGATACTTTATTTCAGTCAAATCTGAAAATATCACCCACCATTATTTTACACAGCACTCAGAAAGAAAGAACACAGTCAACTGAATTATGACTCTTGAAGTCTTCATTTCATCGAAGCTTTCTTTTAGAATCAGACATCCTGCAGTATGCTCATGCATAAATAGAAAAGAAAATAAAAGCAAAATAAATGGGTTTACGAATGATTAAAATATCTTTCTATTCAGCATCCTGAGACATTGAAGTCCTGTATTTGCGTACAGTATCTGTGTGTGCCACCAAAAGCACAGTGTGTGGCATTTCGTAAAGGAGTGCTCCAGTGTTGTGTCTGGTGCTTTTTCCAAGCTGCTCTCGACAGTTCTACAAATTCTGATGTGTGTCCTCAGGCGGTGGCAACTGCATCATGACCACACCATGACCATCACACGCCAGCAATTTTGAGGCAAACCCATTTCAGAGACGTTAAATGCGAAAAAATAAAGCGTGGTTCTTGGAAAATCTTTGAAATTTGGTGGCAGCAAAAGGCCTTGAAAATATATTGTGCTTAGAGTCTGTACTTGACTTTGTAGCCAGATGAGAAGCACAACATGGTTTTGAATCACACGATTTACCCAGCTGATGCTTTGTGTAAATCATCCTGGCACTAAGATATGACAAGATGGGAGGCTGGGGAGCCCCAAGATCTGTGGGCCGGTGAGAGATGAAGATGGTCCCAACTAGGGAATCAGCTGAAACAATGGAAAAGAGTTCATACTGTTCATAAAACTTCCCTTCATTTTTCATAGAGAAAATCTTGTCTATCTTTAGGTTAAGTTTTGTTTTTCAACAATCAGATGCCTGGCTCCTGAAACAGGGATAAGAAGATTTATAGAGTAAAAGAAATCTGGGAAGCTCCAGTTATCCAGACTGATAGTCTAATTTCAGAGGTCACATTCCATCAACCAGTAGGCTGGACATGCCCCACTAGTTTCTTATATTTTTTCAGCAGTGTAGCAGGAGTAGCTTTTGTTAATTAAACAAACTATTTTAAAATTAAAAATGGCAGAGTGTAAATTTTAGCCTTTAGATGGGGCATGCCTTCTGCTGTTCACCATAGGTCCTAACACTAATATACCTGGCCTGACCACTCCACACGTTTATTTCTGCTGCTCAGTGTCTGAATTAATTTACATTTGTGACCTCTGGCACATGTATTGATAGCATTTGCCATTTCCTTTCTTCACAGGAAGATATTTCAAATCTCGCTTTATTCAAAGCACAAAGTTAGACTCACTTATGATCACCATCACCCTCTTGAATGATTAGTCCAAGGCAGGATGGCATATCAGAAACAACTGGTTTCTTTCTTGTAGACCTCTGTCTTCATCCTGCTCAACTTCTCTGCAGATAATCGATGCTGTTTCTTTCTCAAAATATTTTTTCTCTTTCTTTCATGTTAATTGAATTAATATGAATGACCACATTTACCAATTAGTCTTTTTTTTTTAATCCCATGGACTGAACTCATGCACAAGGAGTTTCCAGGATAAAATCTTGGAGGTTCAAACCCGAACAGAAGGAGGCTTACAGAAGGTGCAGGGATGGCTCTGACGGACACAAGGACCTCAGCTTCTTATGTGACATATGATCAGTCACCGTCATCTTGTCCCAACTGTCTCCTAACTTCCGTTAAAGGGAAGTCCACTCATTTATTCACAGTCTATTGGCTTCCTGGCTGCCTTTACTGGTTTCTTAAACTTACAGTTATGCATGACTACATGTTTGGGGAAAAGCAGTTCTACCTGTTTTTTTTTTTTCACCATCTCCACATTTCAGACATACTGATTTTTGAGCCATAAAATATGCAAGCAGAGAAAGCGTCAGCAACATTTTAGTCATAAATACAGGAGCTATGGTGAAGAAGTCAGTCATGACAGCAGCAAGGTTTGAGACTCAAACCTTTTTTTTTCCTACCACACATCAAGAAAAGAACCAGATGACCTGAGAAGGCAGAACCCTGAAGAAGGGAAACAAGTAGCTTAAAGGCTTGAGGAGGAAAGGGAGGCAAGGTCTTAAGGGGAGAGATTTGTGTCACTGACTATGAGCAAGGTGGCCACATGGATTCATGGAACAGCCACATGCCTCAAGACCAAAGAACCTGTCCCCATTATGAAATAGTGACAAAGTAATCAGAAGAGAGGAGATGATCCCATTCCCAAATACTCAGTTCTCTGTGGATTCTACATGGATTGCAGACTGTGACATGAGCATGAGGCAAAAGGCTGTTTCATATACTCTGTTGTTGTTTTGGTTGGTATTTGTTGTTATTTTGAGACAGGAATTTGCTGTTATTCAGGCTGGAGTGAAGTGGCACCGTCATGGCTCATTGCAGCCTCCACTTCCCAGGCTCAATTGATCCTCAATCCCCCTGCCTCAGTCTCCCAAATAGTTTGGACCACAGGTGCCTGCCACCACATCCAGCTAATTTTTTTGCATTTTTTTTTATAGAGATGGAGTTTCTCCATGTTGTACAGACTGGTCTGAAATTCCTAGGCCCAAAAGGATCTGCCTGTCTTGGACTTCCAACATGCTGGAATGGTAAGCATGAGCCACCACATCCTGCTCTCTGTGTGTGCTTGAGCAACTACACCACTGTTCACTTTAGAGTGCTGTGATTCCGTATATTACTCACTACAGAGCACCATTAGCTGTAACTAAGTCCCATCCACAAGGCCAGAAGTGCATTTCCTACGTGGGCAGTGAACAGAAAAGGGGTTAGGGCCAGGGACTTAAAGTAAATATGCAACTAAGCTAATATGTCTCCACCTACTTGATTTGTGGAGTCTTTAGGATCTTTTCTGATACTCACTAAAAGGTGACTGGGGGGTGGGTCTGGGCTCCCTCCTAAGTTGAGAGTTCAAATGACCTCAGAATATCTACTGCAGATCTTAAACGGGGCCCACGTTGAAGAAAAGTAACTCTCGAGGACTTGATGAGCCGTTTGTCTAAGTGTCTGACTTTTAAAGAAGGATGGATTATTGGACATTCAGGACATTCCCAAGGCTATTATTTTCAGAGTAGATAGAAATTCACTTTGTGCAATCTTCAGCCATATCCTGCGCAGTCAGTCTTCTCTGTTCATTTTAGGACAATTTTTTGGGAAATCTGTCACTGCCCTTTCCTGAGGTACTGACCCATTATTTGAGCCTTGTGTGTGTGTGTGGCCTTCACTCACAATCTGTGTAGATCTTCTAACTGCAGAATATAGAACAGTGAACCAGCTCTGCCTTCAGGTACCCATGGTCATGGCATCCCTCTAAGCAGCTTTCGAGATGATGTAAATTTCTACTTCTTCTTTGCCATTCTTATGAACACTTCTACGTTTCCTTGTTCAGACCTTTTTCCTTATACGACTGCTAAATGACTATGACCTAAATTCAAGTCAGCCAGTCAGTTCGGAGCTCAAGGAGAAATGCTGAGATGCTTCAGGTACAAAATTTCTCCAGCTCTGAGTCTGTGGCTCTCCTGAGCATATTTACCACCCACATGGAAACATTTGATGTGATAAATCATGCATTTACTCATTCACTATATATTTTTTCTGAGTGCATAATAATAAATTGTTTCTACTTTTAAATTATTTAACTCAAGCAGGCATTGAGGTTTCCAACTTTTGAGTCTTTAGTGCATGCTAGGCACTGAGCTAGGCTACTCTTTACCCACACTGATGTGTATCTGCTTTGTTAAAAAAAATGTTGCCTCTTTTGATTTTTACTCTATCTTAGAGAGGAAGTAGATTGGATTTTCTGCTAGATCAACGTGTGTGACCTGAACTCAGAAACATTCCCCAGGAGGGAATATGGCAATGAATGTTGACCTCACTGTCTTGCATCCTTTTGTCTGTGACTAGTGTGATTCTCTGCAGGGTTTGTCTCCCAGAATGGACATAAAGATGCCACGTGAGGCAAACGTCCTGCCAATTACTGAGACTACTCCTGCATGCATGCACACACACACACACACACACACACACACACACACACACACAGAGAGAGAAGAAAACTGAGACTAAAACCTGCCTAAATCTAGCACCCTGCTTACACCCAGATATGGATGAAAGAAATACTTCTCTTTGGTGGAGTTGTTACCCATAGGTTTATGACATTTTAGATTTAATCTTCTATATTTAATTGTGAAGAGATTTTTAGCTAGAGTAAGTCCAACTGTGGTAATAATTGGGAAAATGCAAAATGGCTCAATGTAAAATGATAGAAGTCTATTTCTTGTTCACACAGAGTTCAAAATGAGTGTTTGTAATTGGCAAGCAGCATTCAGCAAACTAGGCTGCTCTTGCTGCTTTGAAATTCACAGTGTAACCCACAGGAAGCTGACAAACAGGGAAAGGCATAAAGGATGATGCATGGGTGGTTTCTTGGGGACAGGGTAGAAGGCAGCCCATATTACTTGTGCTCACATGTCACAGGGTGGAATTCAGTTATATGTGTACATGACTGTAAGAGAGGCTGGTAATAAGAGACAAATAATCTAATACCAAAAATACACAGTAAATATGAATAAGCACTCAAAAACTATATTGGGCTAATAAATATATGAAAATGCCTAAATTCTTTCATAATTAAAAAAATACACAAAAATAACGATTCCATTTCTTGTCTCTTTGATTTGCAAATTTTGGGTGAGCAGTTATGAGGCAGTCCTCTCCTTAGGTGAAGCAGAAGATTTAATATCCTGTCTGTTGACATATTTCCACCCTTTAGGGATAAAAGCCTGTGAGGATATAGTAGTTTAATCATTGAATAATTCTTTTGAATGGAATATATTAGATGCATTTCTTCCAGAGTCATGGTTTTGGCTTTAAACAATGGACACTGATGGTGTGATAAGTTAAGAAAATGCATTTATTGTAATTATATCAGACAGCTCAGAGCCTCCTGGGAAGTCTGACAGAATAATCCTTAGAGGATAGAGCGCAATTAAGGGAAGCCAGGCTGCAGGAAATATGGCCACGTTTACATCACAAGGAGAATCTCGAAATGCTGTAATTTGTGCTGTCACCCCCGGACGGGTGAAACTGCTGAGTAGCTGAACTCTCAACGTCACCACTGCTGTGAATTATTCTCACTGTTTCAGTGTCTTTCCAGTGGGAGTATCAATTGAGTTAAGCTCCTCTCTAGCTGCAAGGGGTATGGAAAGGGACAAATATAAAAGGTATGTCTTTTATATTTACTGAGAGATGAGCCTCTGCCACGGAGTCCCTTTATCAGCTCCCAAACTGCGTGCATCCTTTCCCTTTGCAAACACAGTAGGGTCATCTAACGCGCTGCTTCCTGAAAAGAAAACATCTAAAGTTTCGTCAAGTGTTGCATCTTACTCCAGGTCTAGGATCTTGGTTGTGTTCACTTCTCCCCTATTTTTAATTTTCATAGTCATTCTTGATGTTCCACACGTATAAACTTCATTGTGACATTCAACATTAACAACCCTGGCTTTGGCTGGGTGTGGTGGCTCAAGCCTGTGATCCCTGCACTTTGGGAGGCCAAGGCGGGTGGATCACGAGGTCAAGAGATTGAGACCATCCTGGTCAACATGGTGAAACCCCGTCTCTACTAAAAATACAAAAATTAGCTGGGCGTGGTGGTGCGTGCCTGTAATTCCAGCTACTCGGGAGGCTGAGGCAGGAGAATTGCCTGAACCCAGGAGGCAGAGGTTTCAGTGAGCCGAGATCGCGCCATTGCACTCCAACCTGGGTAACAAGAGTGAAACTCCGTCTCAAAAAAAAAAAAAAAAAAAAAAAAAAAACCACAAATACCCTGGCTTGGGGAAATATATGGAATTTAGGTAAAATATATATACTTGAGACATAAAGATTCAGGCTGACCACACTTTTAGGCAGGTGATCATGAGGGTGTGGCTGCCTGGTATTTGCATGTTCTTGCTACTCTACTCAGTTTATTTTCTTTTTATTTTCAATTCTTCTTTATTTTCTATACATCAGCTGGTAGGTGCTCTTTAGCCAACGGGATCATCTAAGCCTTCATTTCTGAGCGAACTGGGGCCCTGGTTCTCCTTTCTGTACAGCACTTCAGTGGTTTTCTGCTAACTTTTACTACTAGGTTTATTAATATGAGGGCATCAACTGAGTTTCATCCATATTTCTCTCTAGCCATAATGTGTAAAAGCATCTCTATATTTTCTAGATAATTATGATTAATAATTGCAGGTAATACTGTAAGCTTTTTTTATGTCCATTTACTTAAAGGCGTGAAGTATACCAAATTCAGTGGAATCACTGAATCTTCCAACTCAATGAATCATTACTGAGTCTTTTAATAGAAGCATTACTGGCTGGGCGTGATGGCTCAGACCTGTAATCCTGGCACTTTGAGAGGCTGAGGCGAGCAGGTCACTTAAGGCTAGGAATTGAAGACCATCCTGACAAACGTGGTGAAACCCTGTCTCTACAAAAAATACAAAAATTAGCTTGGCATGCTGCCAGGCACCTATAATCACGGCTACTTGGGAGGCTGAGACGGGAGAATTGCTTGAACCCAAGAGGTGGAGGTTGCAGTAGCTGAGATTTCACCACTGACTCCAACCTGAGTGACAGAGCAAGACCTCATCTCTAAAAGAAATAAAAAAATGACTCATTGCTCTTAAAGATTTTATCAATATAATAGACCAGGGCCATAATTGTGTTAGAATGATGCGGTTCTCCTTAAATAAATTGTGATGCTTATCTGCAGAGGAGATAAAATCCTGGGGTAAAATGCAGTGCTGTTTCTGTCAGGTGAAAGCATAATGCTTCTGCTTATTCATCTTTTGTGGGAAGCAGTAAAGAAAACATTTGTCACCTTAATAATTGTGTACCACGTATCAGGGTCACATCCTTTGTTCCAGTTCCTCGCTGTAATCAAAATCATTCCATGTGATCATCCTTGTAATACAACTTTTACACATTTGACTATGGATAATCAGAGATGTGGGGAGAACTGCCAGCCCTGCAGGTTTCACCAGCCTTGCAGGTGACACTAGACTCTAATTCACACAGTGATGCAGCATGGTTTTTGATAAGGAAGAAGGAGCTTCAAGGCTCCTACTCTACCTTTCTACGATATAGGAGTTAAGAAGAAATTGCTTGGGCAGATAGTAAGAGTATGGGATTCCTCGATAAGGTGTTCCTTTCACCAAAAAGCAGCCCCCCTATCATTTTCTTTTCTAACAAGGAGGAGCCTGTAAAATCGAGCTGCAGGCATAGACAAGCAAACTAGACGCTTGCACAGGTGAATGCCAGCACAGCCAATAGCAAAAGGCTACCTGGGACTGGGCATGTTAAAAATGGCAGGTTCATCTTCCCTTCTCTTTGCCAGTCATGTGTACAGTAAAGAGCAGCCAAATGGTGCTGGCCAAGTGGAGAGCCCATTTGTATAAGACCAGGGTGGGATGGTTAGCCTTCCCTGTGCAGCATGTAAACGTCGCCTCTGATGGAACCAATCTGTGGGCCCTGTGAAAATCAGACATTGTCTCCTCAAGCCTGCCTATAAAACCGGGGGCACCCCACCACCGACCGGATTTTTCTTTCCGAAGCCCCTCTCTTACAAAGGAGAGAGCTGTTCTTTCTCTTTCTTTCATCTATTAAACCCCTGCTGCTAAACCCACTCCTCATGTGTGTCCATGTCCTGAGTCTTCTTGGCAGGAAACGGCAAACCGGGGGTATTTACGTCACACAGCAACACCGCTTCACTGACTGGCTAAAACTCTGAATCAACCTGGAAGAGAGGCAACAGCACCTAGGCAGCAAGGCACTGGCTGCTGAGTAAGCAGCATGGAAATGACTTCATTACTGTCACCTATTGACTAGTATCACCCTGACTGCTGCCAGAATGGTTTAGGGTCTATATCCAGTTTTTTGGTTTATTACTGCTGTGGTTGTAGTTGTGTATGTACGTATATGTAAACACACACAATTATTTGAACATTTTCCAAGTTATATGTCATATGCAATTATTGAATTGTTATAAAAATCGTTTTAATGATCAAGCAGTTGACAACTTGTTTAGATGGTCTTTCAATTTCTTTAAGGTCAAAATATTTGACTGTAACAAAGGAATTTGCTATCCAATCATTACATCCATTTACTTTCTCAAGATTTTATGCTGGCTTAAACATGACTGGTGAATATTCAGATGACTTTTTCACCCAGAGACACTTTGTTTAACCCAAAGGAATTTGGAACAGTTTGGAAAATAAGAAGAAATCATTTTAGTACTGTTGACAACACAATATTTTATCACAAACCTTTTAAACATGTTTTGAAAGCAAACTTTAGAATTACATACGCAGTTCATTCAGTTAGTGGGATGTTTCTGTCATATAACTACTCTGGTAAAGCCAGTCCTTGTTGTGAACTACTCAGCCAAATCAGAATTGTTTTCTGTCCAAAAGAAAAGATAATTTAAATTTTCAGTTCAACTTAGTGTGTTAATGTATGACCTTATGAAAAACCACCTCTACCTCTGAATTGACTTGAAGATCGAGGTAATAGGCAGACAAGCTTGCCAGAATTTGTCACCTGGCTAAGGTATTTCTTTCTGATGCACTTTTTCACTTTTAGTCACAAATTTTTCCAAGGGCAAAGCATTCTTCACTTTCATCACAGAATGGAAGAAGCAGGTCAATTAACATTCAAAGAAGAGCCAAAGTATCCAGCCCCTAACACCACACTTTGAGCTATGAGGCAGGAAATAATATTCAAATAGGCTTTCTGCAGATTTATGGTGGCTTAATTAAAGGTAGATTAGATTCTAAAAATTATTCTATTTGTTCCTTTATTTTATAAAATATTGCTGCCATTATTATTAATATTACAATTACCTGGCACAATGTACCATAGTAAGTAGTTTGGGGATGGCATGTGAGAGGTCAGCCTTTCTTTTGTGAGGTGGAGGAAAGACCATTAAAAAAGAGAATATAAGAAATGATGCCGTGGCCACCAGTTCTATTTCAGGCAAATCATTTTAGGAAAAAGTACTTACAAAAGTCAGGGACTATAGGCGACTGAACTCGGACAGTCTTAGTGGACTCCCCCACTGTGAGTCCATGTGCGACCCATGCTCGAGCTCACTTTCTACGGTAGGAGCAGTGACATTGCACAATGCATTGCCTTTAACACCTGCATATTTTTCATTTTCAAAATTCGATGCATAGTTTGCTGCAGAATGCCATGGATTGCAAGATTAAGATGTGTGCATACTAAGAATTCACTTCCGGTATAGTATTAACTAATTCACGTAATGCACCGCAAGTTCCTCCTTTCCCCTGAAAGCATTTTGTTTGGAATCCACTGCCGGTATCTTTTTTTCTGTAAGGGTTCTTGGTTGTGAATAGCAGAAACATATTTAGACTGGCTGAAGCATAAAAATGAATGTTTCAGAAGAATGTTTGGAAACTCAAAGAACCAAGAAAAAAGGACTGGCAAATAAGGCTTCTAAAACCTGTAAGGTTCGAGTGATGATAACTAACAGCAAACAAAGAAAAAGAAAAAAGAAAGACAGACGGAAATAACCTAAAACACAGTCAAGGCCATTGCGCAAGAATGGAATTTTTAGCGCTTATTACCACGTGACTCTGATTGCTGCTGCTGCTCTTGTAATACTGAGGATTCTTCTACCATTATGAAAAAGTTGACCATTTCTCTACCTTTATGCCACTCCTTAGAGAGTCTGTTCCCAGGCAGACTGCATCTGATTGCAGCCCCTACGTCATGGGCCCGCCCTCCTTGCTGAAGAGTCAGAGGCAGAGTTCTGCCTCTTCATAAGACTTGCACAATTGGGTAACACTTGGAAGCAGTGATGGTGTGTGTCCCAAACAGCAAATGTTCACTGTAGTTAATTTATAGCATTCTTTAATCCCAAATTGTTCATTTGACTCTTTTTTATATCTTCCCTCTATTTGCTGAGATCTTACTCTTTTGCATATGTTTCAAGTGTGTTTGTAATTACTCACTAAGCACTTTTTATCATGGCTGCTTCCAAATCCATGTGAGGTAATGTTGACATCTGTATAATCTTGCTGTTGTCATCTGTTCATTGTCTTTTGTCACTCAAGTTGGAATTTGTCTTGTTCTTAGTGTGACAAGTGGTTTTCTATTGTATCCTGGACATCCTGGGTATTACCTTACAAGATGGTTGACCTTATTTAAATATTTTGCTTTAGAAGTCTTCCTCCAACACTAGACAGGTTGTGAAAGAGGTCTGTCTCCCTTTGCTCCTGCCAGGTATGGGGAAAGCTCAGGTTCTCCCCTGGGCCTCCATCACCACCACAGGAGTAAGGAAAGGTCCTGCTTACTCTCGATTGGTGATGGGATTTCTGCCACCATGTATGTCCACACCTGTGAAAGTCCTCATACGGTCTTCCATTTTCTCTCTACGTATCAGTCTTTTTATGTTTGCTTTACGTATAACGTCCAGGGATTTTTACTGTGATTAGTGGGAAGAACAGGTTGAACTGGATCTACTCCATATTGTACCTGAACTGGAGGTGCTCATTTATTTTCACAAAACATTTCTGTGTGTCTATCTAGCCACATGTGCACATATTGCATATATAAAATATTTAGTGCCTTGTGTGTATATGTATGTACACACACATCATATATATGCCATATTTTGCCATATTTTCTATGGTAACATATACACACACACACACACATATATATGCATTTACCATAGAAAATATGCCAAAATATTATATATATAATGTATATATCTACTAAATGTGTATATATATTATATATATCATATATCAAAATATTTAAGATATTCCAAAATATTTTCAATATTTCAGTCTGACTTGAACTATTATTTTAAACCTATGTTATTTTTTCCCCCTATTGCCTAACACTATGTAAGAAACTAATCTGTTTCTAAATTAGATATCATATTATGGTACAGGAATTTTTGCACATGCAGTGACCCCAGACTTTTCAAATTATGAATGACTTATAAAATTAATTTCCTATTAACTTTCCATATTCCTCACACTCCATCAAATTAAAAAAAAATGCAAGAAGCTATTATCTAAATTGCAGAACAGACACTGGCTTATGACTGATGGCTCGAATGCATCCATTAACCTGCTGTTAGAAAGAGCAAAGAGAGAATGAGAAAGAGAGAGAGAGTAAGAAGCAAGCATCTTTCCACTGTGTGATCCAAGCAGGCAGTCAGGATTAGATGACTTCACAACAAACACATGATGAGTCACAATGCTAGGATTTTTGTCCTGTTGTGGAATTATTCCCTCAGCATTCCACTTTAAATAGTTACCCATCATCCACATGTTCTTCAGCAAATATCTAGATTATACTGAATATTGGACATTGAGCTAGACAGGTGCTGGTGATACAGGAAGAAAACAGACCTTTTTGGAGGTCATTGTGGTCTACAGCAGTTGTTCTCACACTTTAGCCTCTCAGAATCCACTGGAAGCTTGGTCGAACACAGAACACTGGGCCCTATCCCTTGAGTTACTGATTAAGTTGTTCTGGGTGGGGCCAAAAAGTCTGCATTTTTAACAAGTTTCCAGATGATGCTGATTTGTGGACCACATTTCAGAAGCACTTGTCTAAAGCATTAATAACCAGACTTTAGTGTGCCCAAGAGTCACTATGGCATTGCTTAAATGATAGTTTCCTGAACTCAGTTCCTGGAGATTCTGATTCGGTAAGTCTGAGTGGGATCAAAGGATCCCATTTGAAAGAGCATCCAGATGAGTTTTTTGTACCTAGCGTGAGGATTACACTTTGACCAGTATTGCGACGTGTTGGTGTAATGCAGAAGCAGGCGTAAAATAAATACTCACATAAAAGTTATTTAATCTGAAATTTAATAAGAGCTAAAGGAAGCATAGGTGCTTTGAGAGTTGAGAGATGAGCTCAGAGGAAAGACTATTGAAGTTATTCTGGAGAAAGCAGCAGACCCAAGCATGATGGATAATCCCCTCTTCTTTAAACCTGGCCAAGATGAAGGGAAATTAATCCTCCTGTTTTTGGAAGTTTTGCACTGATATAACGGCAGCTTGTTACATGGTTATGAGTATGGTCTCTGCAGTAAGATATCACTTCTACTTCTACTAACTTACTAGCCATATGAACTTGGGCAAGCTGCTTATCATTTCTCTGCCTCATTTAAAAAAAATCTGTGAAGTGGGATAATAATAGTTCATAACATAGACAGTTCTATGAATATTAAATAGGTTTAAAAATGTAAAATACTTAGAAGGATGCCTGGTGGATAGAAAGAGCTCAGCTCAGCAGAAGTGAGGTGTTACCACTATGGGCAGCAGAATGGAATCATTTGCTGAAGCAGCACTGTGTTACATACTCATGCAAAACTGCTCAAGAGAGTTCTCTGGCAGTCACTTAAAGCTCTGCTTTTATACACCTTTAATATGGAAAGGGAAGAAGTCTGATAGCATCTTCCTTCGTGAACAATAGTTCAGAGTAAACATCCAGAGGTCTTCCCAACGGTCAGCTTCAATGTTAAGAGCTACGGGCCAGGGTCAAGCCAGTAGACACTTTTAACTTTCCCAGAACTTTGTCTGCACACGGCTACTTCTGTGATTTTTAGTGATTAGTAGAGATCCTCTAAAACAGAAAGGCCTTATTATTATCAGTACTGATGTATCTAAGGAAGGAAGACCTAAGGAGACGGCGTTCTACTCCCCAGGTGTAATTGGCTAAGAGGATCCCTGAAGGATGGGGTAATGGTAGCAATTATGAATGAGAAAAAGGAATTCCTCATCACGGAAGGCAGCGAGAGAGTAGAGGCCTGAACCTCAGGAGCAGACAGAGCCAAGGCCCGTCTCATCGTGCTGCAGGAGAGGAGAGAGACCCGATTTATGCTGCAGGAGAGGAGACCCGATTTATGCTGCAGGAGAGGAGACCCGATTTATGCTGCAGGAGAGGAGACCCGATTTATGCTGCAGGAGAGGAGACCCGATTTATGCTGCAGGAGAGGAGACCCGATTTATGCTGCAGGAGAGGAGACCCGATTTATGCTGCAGGAGAGGAGACCCGATTTATGCTGCAGGAGAGGAGACCCGATTTATGCTGCAGGAGAGGAGACCCGATTTATGCTGCAGGAGAGGAGATCCGATTTATGCTTTCTGATGTTCATGTCTCCACTACATTCTGGCCTCCCTTGCTGTTGTCTGGCCAATGGAATCTGAGCTGAAGGAATGTGTGTTTCTTTAAAGTGGATGCAGTTAATTACCTGATGTGCCTCCTGCATCCTGTTTCCCACTGTACTCCGACTCTTTGGATCCAAGGTGGTGAAATGACGTCATGGAAGAAACCTGAATCTCTGAGCCAGCACTTAGGGAACAGTCATTTGACCAGCGTCGGTCCATGACATGAGTGAGGAGGAAAATTATTAAGTAACTGAGATTCGGGGAGTGTACAAGATGGTTATTGTAGCAATATGGCTTTATCTAGCAAAGGAACTGAAATTGATGTATTTAAGTGGAATGCTGCCATAAAAGTCCCTAAAACGGGAGGCATCAGCTGAATAAACGGCCACCAGTGAGAAAACTGACCACAGGCCAGAAAGACCGTGATCTTGCCACACAGAGAGGCAAAGCATTTAATAAAATTGTTGTCTATAATAACTGAGGGGATGGGTCCCATGTTTTCTGACTCTGCACGTGGTTAGAAAGCGTTGTGGCTATTCATAGCGGTGATCTGCAGTCGCTGTTATTGGCTGCAGCTAACAAAGTAAGGTTCTGAAGGGATGAGCTGCAGAAGAACTGATTGATGAACAAGCAGAAATGAAAGAGAGAAGGTTTAGGCACTTGCCAGCATTGGAAAAGCCAAATAATAAAAGACAAACATTAGAAATGCTTAATTGATGTTCTCTCTCAAACTACGAATAAATAATAACCTGTTCAATAACAATACGAGGCCGGGCGCGGTGGCTCAAGCCTGTAATCCCAGCACTTTGGGAGGCCGAGGCGGGTGGATCACGAGGTCAAGAGATCGAGACCATCCTGGTCAACATGGTGAAACCCCGTCTCTACTAAAAATACAAAAAGTCAGCTGGGCATGGTGGTGTGTGCCTGTAATCCCAGCTACTCAGGAGGCTGAGGCAGGAGAATTGCCTGAACCCAGGAGGCGGAGGTTGCGGTGAGCTGAGATCGCGCCATTGCACTCCAGCCTGGGTAACAAGACCAAAACTCCATCTCAATAAATAAATAAATAACAATAGGAAACCTGTTAGTATTTTACAAGATATGGTCTCCCCACTGATTACTCCACATGGCTTCAAGGTAGCAACCATGAGACTGAGAGAGGGAGAAGTATGAGACCCAGGAAAAATAGGAATATTGGACGTGAAAAACTAGGCTGACCAATAAACCGAAAGTCCCGAGTTCTCGGGAACCCCTTATACCTGGTTAAATCAGGAAGCGTGTTCACTGTAAAAAGCCCACGTCTAGGAAGGCATTGTAGGTATGGCTACTGACACAGGGCACCGTGATGAAGTGGGAGGGGAATCACTGGAAACAAATCAATTTAAAAGTCTACGAAGTTTTTTTTAATTATTAAAAAATATAAAACTTTCGGTGACTTTGCACGTCATCCTAGCGCAAGAGCCGTGTTAATCTTCTCTGTGTGGCTCCGGGGTTCGTTTATATGCTGCCAGAGCAAACACTGTCTACCCAGTTTTTGAGGAATCCACGTTGCTAGAGAAACCCCCAGCCCGAGCAGCCTCTGATTGCTGAAGATTTACATCCGTCTTTGACCTCCAAACCTCCATAAGCAGGAAGCAGGCTTCAAAAGCTCTATGGCCCCCAAATGAGGGCTTGCTCCCCAGCCCCCACTTTAGACATGGGAAGAAGAAGAATGGACAGGAAGGCTCCTCTTAGAAGGAACCAAGTACCCCTGAGCTTGGTGGACAGTGGGCTTCGGGCGGAGTGGAATCAGAACCTAATCAAGGCTGCTCCCCTTTCCCAGTAAAAACCCTTCTCATCTCTGCCCAGAGTCATTTCTTAACTGTGATGTTAAGGAATTGTGGCACCATTGACTTCCCTTTTTTGAATGAAAGTTATGAGGCAGTTATCCTTTACCTGCCCCCGCTGTATGTTGGGAGTGGAGAGGGGCCAATCATTTGTCATTTTTGTTCAAAGGTTGCCAGACCAAGAGGAGTCACATCTGGGCCTGCAAAAATGAACCAGACATTGCCACGAATCCTGGACTCGAGCTGAATGCAGGGACTGGTGGGTCTCTGTATTAAATCTTTGGGAGAGGAAGTGAACACTTTTTACATAGTGCCTCTCCACATTTCCCAACCTTCTTGGCAGTTAGGTTTGCCGTGTGATGAGCTGTAAGCAGAGGCGACTTGTTTACTGCTGGGCTAAGGGACTTACGTACCAGTGTGTCTCCCCGCACTGAAACTCCCACCTTCTTCCCACAAAGCCCAAGGGATAAAGCTCAGGGTAAATTGGAATCTAAAAGGAGTCACAAATTGGAAGAAACCCGGGTGCCTGAGTCACTATGTGGAGAAAACACCAACTAAAAAGCTTTAGCTGATCCACATTTGATGTAAGTGAGATACATTTTTGATTCTGTTAGGCCGTTGATGTTTTGAGATTGCAACAGCAGCTCGTATAAGTTAGCCCAGTGCTTTAGGAAAACATCTATTTAGTTATCTAATCTGTGAAAACCGCTGACTCTTTTCTCTGTTTTGTATTCTTAATGAGCACAATATAGCATGTGAGTAAGAGATGAGGGGAAGGTGTGGAGGGGGGATTTGGAGCCAGAAGACAAGAATTTCTCTCTTTGCCTAGTCACGGGCATTTAGTAAATTAACATTGCATGCTGGGCCATAAAAGTCAACGTGATTATTTTCCCTGACCCTGCCCAGAAGAAAGCAATCTCCAATCGTATACTCACTGGCATTTTGCTTTCAGGGTTACTATTTTGTAATTGGGTTCGCTTCAGTCCTCCTGGTCTGAAGAGAAAATCAAACACCCTACTTTAATAAGAGACGTTCTGTCTTTACTGCAAGATCCAGCCCACTGTTTGTGATAAACTCTCAAATCTGTGCTTGTCAGGTGCTGCTTACATAGAGAGCATGTCCCGAAGGGTAGCAGAGAAGACGAAGCGTGTTAAAGTGACACAGTTCCTTCTCCCTTCCACAAAGGAAACTCCGATTTTGGTTTCAGAAGGGACGGGTGCCTTCTCCTTTCCCTACCTGATTTTCCTGTTATCCCTTTTATTCCCTGTTATTTCCTGTTATCTCCTCCTGTTAACGGAGGGAGACTAAGGTGACTGCTCCCTCTCCTTCCATCAAGACTGGGGTCCAGCTGTGAGCCCTGTGCTGCAGGTCAGGAGAAATTTGGTATGTGAAAGCATTTTGCAATCTGTAAAGCTTAGATGTCCGTGCACGTTGTGAGGCAATATGATGTAAAGGAAAGTAGAGATTTAGAAGTCAGCAGAGTTTAGACATCTCATCCTAAATCCACGCTGGCCATTTTACAGCTTGGTGATGCTGGCAATGTTTTTCAACTTCTCTGATCTTCGGTTTCCTCCGCTGGAAAATGGTACCTGTAAGTCCTACAACTTAGGGTAGGAATAAAATAAATAACACGTAAAATACCCAGCTCAGTGTCTGGTACATGTTGGTGCTCAATAAATGTGCAATTCCTTCCTTTCCTTTCCTACCCACATGCTGTCCTCAGGGTAGAACACACAGATGATTCTTTCTCTTGCCCTGCCTGTCTCGGTACATTTCTGGATGTACAGATTGGGACTTCCTGACTTACAATTACATAAACTCCATGGCAAGTATCTTTGGCTGTGTTAGTACAAACCCCTTAAATAATGCCTCAGTTCCCCTCTACCACAGACTCCACTAGATTAACAAAGAAGGTAACAGAATGGAAAGAGCATTCAGCTTGGTGTCAAGTACTGGGCACAGATCTCTTTTCCAGCCCGTACACTGTAGGTTAAATTAGAAATCTCTCTAAACCTCAGTTTACTCAGATGGAAAAGGTCAGTTATAGTGTCCACGAAAGAACTTTGTGAAATAAAAAAATCCTGGCACAAATATAAGGTATTTCAGTATGCTTCCGGGATATCTTTGCTTATTCTCATCATAGTACATGTTAATCTGCCAAAGTGCCTTGTGCCCCACGTGTCTTCCCCAAGACCTACTGACTTTGTAAGGCAAGGCAAATACTTCGAGCGGGCATCCATCCATGGAATCAGTTTATCCATCTTTGCTCTTGTTCAAGAATGTTTTGGTTTCAATGCGTGCTACTTTAAAATAGCCTCATCTGAGCAGAGCACAGGGAGAAAGTTCTGTCTTTCTGTAAGATTCTTTTTGAACATTTGTTTCAATTCTCCACCAATTCCAATGTGCTTCATATATTTCAGTTAAGGTTTAGTGAAGTCTCATCCCAATTCTATGCTGGCCATTTTACAAATAGAAAATCCTGAAAGTTAATGTAGCAGATATGAAATGCAATGCATGAATGAGGTGTTTGAGGTAGTGTTACCAGGGAGTCACCCGTTTGAATTTTTTGACTTAAAAAGCCTAACCACCTTGATGTCTGTTTAAACTTGAATTCGATTCCATTCGGGCGTAACAGCACCGTTGTCTCACTTATATGTTAACAGAGTTTTATACATTTGAGAATATATTTTCTTATAGTCGGAGGCTTTCGGACCTCTGCTTTATTTCACAGCTGTCTACACTTGAAGCCACATTTTTGGACATCTACTTTGAATTTTCTTGCCTTCTGCTTCTTTGGAACCAATTCCTATTTCTCCTGTAAAGCTATATGGAAGCTCACTTGGGGGGCATGGTACAAAGTTCCAAAAAAGAACACTGAATTTTGAAAAGACAGCAAAATAACACTGTGGAAATCTTATGTTCCAACTCTGCTCTGACTCATTAATTCTCTCTGTGTGTTGCCTCGAGGACCCAGATCCCTGCGTGCCTCTAAACAGGTTCTGTTCTCCTGCGTTCGGTTTGGTTCTTGAGCACCTTTCCTCTGCTGCGCAGGGAGGTTTCCCCAGTCCTTGGACTTCGACACAGTATAAGCTCATGTTCAACTCATGCCGCTGCTGCTTCTTTTTTTCTGCTTGGGTCTCCTGCGCTAAATGGATCTCACATAATTTATCTCATGCCTTATTGCAGCTGTTACCACTTTGCTCCAAAAATATTTTCCTCCTATTCAACTAATTTGTCACTCAGGCTTGTTGTTATGTTGACATATTGTTCACTCCTGTGTCTCCTTACCATTCTTATGTGTTGTACACACTTGATATTGTGAAGCTGCAGTTCTGTGTGGGAGAAAAAAAGTTAATTTCTAAGTTTGTCGCTCTAAATGAGTGCTTTACAAGTCTATTCTACCATCATTTCATTTCTTTTGATTCTGTTTAAGAAGCAAAGAATTGTATATTTCTGGGGACTCGTGAAATTCTTTTATACAATGATATTTTAGAAAGAAAACCTTTCATTTATCAGTTTCCTTCCTTTACTTTCTCATGTGTTTTCCAAAGCTTTGTTAAGGTACTGATAATATCTGCCATGAAAATTAGCAGATTTATTTTAAATATCTTGAACCAGGGAAGCTTTAAACTCACCACTTTGAGAATAATTCCATATTCCATTAAGCTTTTACTAAGGGGAATTATATCAAGTACCCTCAATTTTAACTTTTCTAATTTCATTCTGTTATTTCTGGCAAGAAATTGGAGGAAATTTACCTTGCTGTTTATTCATAGAATTTTAGAGCTGGAAGGAAACTTAGAGAAAGTCTTCTCCATCATCCTGACTTTTTAGACACCGAAGCTCAGAGTAGCTGGGTGGATTGTCATTGTCACGAAATGGGTCTTAGCAGGGCTGGAGCCGAAGCTCAGAGCTTTGGATTCCCAGCCCAGATCTGTGCCATCTCTGATGCCCACCCAGACACCGAGTCTTTTCACAAGTTTTTGTCTAAGGTCTGTGAATTTTTATTTTAGAATGTGTCATTTGGATGTGCCTCAGACTCACAATGCCTTAACTGGTTTAGTTCTGCTTTTCAGGGCTTGGACATTTGAATGGACAAGGCTGAGACGTATAGTCATTCATTCATCTGAGTCACAAATGACACTATGCTCATTTTGGTGACCTGGCCCAAGCACCATTTCTTGTATGTATAGAAGACTCTTTATAAATATCGTTTCATTCATTCATCCAAGAAATGAATGAATGAAAAAAAGTCCCTTGTTTTACTCCTATGTTATAAATTATAAGGTAGGAAAAAGAAGGAAAAAAGATTTTCTTGAAGCTGAAAGCACAGGTGGAAGTGACAATGTAAGAAACCATATTTAATTGCCAGAATGGAAGTGCTATAAAAGTTCAGAAATATCAGATCTGATAGAACCAGTGCCTGTAGAAACAGGAGGAGTGTGGATAGACACTAGTATATGTTGTGGAAAATAGGGAATATGTCTGGAGTTTGAAAAGCATGCCTTCTTGACAGATAAAATAATCAGTAATAAAGAGAAACACTACTTTCAACAAAGATGTGGGAAAACATTAGAGAGAGAGAGAAAGCAGAACATTAAGTACACTCATAAATAATAGATTCACAGTATTAATGGTTTTTAAAAATTGTGCGGACTTTAAAAGCATCTCAACAATGTACCTTGAGGCCTTTGTCTCACTGCTTAAAGCTACTAGGCAGGGAGAATCACTTACAACTTTCCCAATGAACTCTTTTACTAAAAACCAGATTCTCATCAATTCTTGTAAGTGAATTGGTAAAGAGAGCGGATGCATTTCTTTACTATTGATTCAAAACATAAGACGACGACTTAACTCAAAAACTAGTTTAGATGTTATAGTTAATTAGGCATCTCCTGAGATAAGACTGAATGTTAAATAGCATCAGTACTGAGGGTTGCATTCCTTCAGAACTGGGCTGTGCGTTACACCTGAAGATATGACATCCCCATCTGTGCTCTTAGAGTTCATTATTCCCATATGAAACATTGTAGCCCAATACCTGCTTCTCTTTGGGAATTGAGAAAGGCATTGGTGAAAGTCAGAAGGCCTGGGCTTTGATTCTGGTTGTATATCTTAAACAATTAAATTAAACTTCTTGAGGCCACAATTTCCTCATGTGCTAAATTAGAACCATATTACAAGGCTACTTTCTGTCAAGATTTATTTATTAGGTAAGATTCTTAGATTTCAAGTAGCAAAGGAGTTTATTGAAAGACAGTATTGGAATCTAAAAAGAAGTCACATAACCAGGCTTCAGGAGAGAAGACCCCAGAAGGTCTGAGGTTCAGAAGACTAGGAGGCAACAGCTCCTTTCTTCAGGGTACCGCCATTGGGATGCATAGAGCTCCTTTGTCACACAGCTTCAGGTGCAACTTCCTGGAACCGAGTATCTGATTGGAGGACACTCAATCCGTGGATAAGGGATGAGCATCTAACTCAGACTAGGACTATCAGTGCTTTCTCCCTAGAAGGTGAATTTCAGGAAAAAGAGCTGGGAGAATAGGAAGGTAATGATACATATTTCCAGGAAAGTCAAGTCTGTAGAGCTTAAACACCAAGTCCAAGTCTTAGCTCGCAGTGACTCTAACATTTTTTTTTCTCGCCCAGGATACATAGACTTTCACTAGAAACTGTAATCAGATTTTGCTTTTGGGAATTCTTCTTTCATCAGATAAAGGCTTTGGAGATGTTTTAGTTACCTATTACTACAAAAAAGCAACCCTAAACTTAGTGCAACAGGAGAGTTCCCTGATCCTCCTTGCAGGACATGCAGTGGGGGGTGGGGTTGTGTGGGGAATGGGGGTGGCTTACCTATTCGGTCACCCCCATGTTCAAGCCCCTTGCTGGAGGGGTAGAATGCAGATGGACAGGTGAAAGAGCCCAAGTGGGCATGTGTTACAGCATGCCCTTCGCAAACTGCTTGAGTGTTAACCAGCTCAGTGGACCCTATGCGTTTCTGCAAGGGCACAGGGCCAATGTGACAGCTTTCTGTTTCCTGAGCTCTTGTCCAGTATCCCAGAAAAATCGGGTCACACATGGACTAGAAAGATGAATGCGGGAGTTTTATTGAGTGGTGGAGGTGGCTCTCAGCAGGATGGATGGGAAGCCAGAAGTGGGGGATGGAGTGGGAAGATGATCTTCCCTTGGAGCTGTCCCCCATTGTCGTCCCCAGCAGAA